>NC_049227.1:61135351-61407851 GCF_011100685.1 Canis lupus familiaris
CAAGATGTATTTCTTTTTAAAATAGCACTTTAACTTTAATTTTCCAATAGAAGTTGACACTTTGGATCACCCTAGTGGGGATGATTTCTCGATTTCAGAATTTTCAATGGCTTGCCTATTGATTTGGCACATATATTATTAGCAAAATAAATTTTGCTTGTATAGTTTAGACACTAATTGATTATTAATTATTTGATCACTAATTGATTGCTAATTAATTGGTCATTGGCTAATCATTAATTAATTGGTGATTTCCTGGCCACAGCTTTACCACTTTCAACAGGATACTAGTTTACTTCATTTCGATGGAGTGACTTTATTATCCCCAAATGCAAAGTAAGAGAGAGCAGACAGGTAGGTTCCAGGCTCGTCTGGATAGAATCAAGTACAACAGGAAGATACTCCTGAACTACCTCACGGCTTCCTTGGATTTTTGAATTCTGAGTCTAGTCATGGCAGCGGTGAGTTTTGAACCAGGAAACCTGGGTGTTTACTCCCACCTGCAGCCTATCAGCAGATTGGGTTCCCAGAGTAGCCCAGCAGTATCAAATCATTTGAGACCTAGAATACTTAACTGTATTATTATTATTAATTATTATTATTATTATTATTATCTTTATTATTATTGTTGCCATTTGAACCTTAAAATTACATCCTGTATCTTCACATTCATGGCTTAAACATTCAGGATTTTCCTTCTTTGTGAGTGACCCTGAACAAACTTAGTCACAATGACACCCCTTTTGTGTGTGATCTCCTAAACAGAGCAGTTAAGTCACTTGCCCCAGGGTCCTCAGTTAGTAAATTTGCAAACCTAAGCTGCTCTAACTCCAAAGTGAGTATATTTGACAGCATTATCCTGCCTCCCAACAACACAGTGTTTTAAATATTACCGAGGCATGAAATTCGCTGGCCTGGTCTTTGCTGCTGAGGTAGAAACTGAATCATTTAGCTGGTGGAGGCCCCGGCTGACCAGCCAGGGTCTTCTCCTCTGGAGGCTCTATTGCTCCGCACTCCGTGCGATGAACAAATAAACAAAACTGCTTGGTGTGAAGCACTGCAGCAAAGTCAACTAATTGTTTGAGCCTGGGGATAAAACTGGAAAGAAAGTCATGATTTTTAAGCATTTGAGGATTGACAGAGGCCTCAATCAATGATAATCTTATGGTGATCAGGGGCAAGAGGGAGCAGAGAAAAGACAGAGAGCCTGGCCCCGCAGTCTGGGAACAGCTCTAGGATAGACGTTGTCCTGGCAGTTCACAGTCTGGGTAATCGCTGCCGTGTTTGGGTGGAGCGCTGTGATCTGTGTCTCACGTCGTGTGCCGGGATCATATGGGTTCTCCGTCATTTCAGGGATGCTACATGACTACTGCCGAGGATACGTATGTATATTTTCATGTAACAGGTGTCCCTCGGGATGGGAAAACTTCTTGTAAAACTAAATTCCCTAACTCACATATTTCTATATTGCATTACAGTAAAAGGAAGAAGATCAACTCTAGGAGTGGCTCTTCTAGGCGCCGATCATTACAATCCTGATGGGAAAACTACCTGGTAAAGGTGTGGAAGTCAGACTGCACATCAAAAAGCATGCGTCGTTTTTTAGTGAATAAAAGCAGAAAACCACCATAGACATTCTCTTCCTCCTGAGACATTTTCCCAGGTTCTGTTTTAACTACTCAGGTCCCAAATCAGCCTTCACTGTTGAGGACACTGTTGTTCTGTTTAACTAGGAGAGAGAGAGAGAATGTAGAAAGCTACAGTGCTTTAAAGACAATTTCTGAAATGATTTTCCCTCCTCCTGACCCAACTCTCTACTTCCCTTGTTGAAAGAAACTGCACTGGACATGAGATTCTTAGTTTGCCAGCTTATGTGTACTGTTGCTCTGTTTTGTTTTGTTTTGAACTGTGGGCCATAAAATTAGGTAATGGTACATTTGCTTTCCTTGGTCTTCTTTTCCTTGTTTTTTGATTCTAGCAACATCTGCAACAGGGCCCTCCATTTACTCAGAGCCCGTTTATTTTCTCATTGAATAAATAAATCCCAAGCACCTACTGTAAGGCAAGCTTTGCTTTCAATTCAGGGGAGACACATCCAAAAAAGAGAAAATGAAATCCTGCTTTTGTGGAGCTTACACTCTGTATATACCAGTGGTTCTTCACAGGAGCAGGCTTTGCCCTCTCCTTCCACCCCCCACCACTCCCCGGTGACATTGGGCAAAGTCTGAGGACATTTGGGACATCTTTGTTATGATAGAGGGAGAGGTGCTACCAGCACTTGGTGAATAGAAGCCAGGGGTAATGTTGAATATTTTGTGCTGCACAAAGAGTTATTAGGTCCAAAACGTCAATATTGCCAAGGTTGGAAAATCCTAATCTATACGTCTAATGTGCTAGGAATGGGATGTCAGATGGGTGTGTTTACATAACACAGGGATTCCCATAATTAAATATGCAACTGTTCTGGACTTTGGGATGAGAGATGGTAGGGGCTCTGAAGTGGATGATTTAGAACCACAGCCCAAATGTGTCAGTCAGGCTGCTTCAGCGGCAAGCAACAAGACACATTCAACTCAAATTAGCTCCAAAAAAAAAAAAAAAAAATTGTATTTACTTGCAAAGCTGGAAAGATGCTGCATAGCTTCCAGAAGTGAAGGGGGGACCACGTCAGCAAAAGCCACAGTGGCCAAAAACAGGGATTCTCTGCCTACAGGACTCTTCCATGCTCCTTTTGCTTCCCTCTTGTTGCTTCTTCTCTGATTGTTCACTGGTGCCTCTTGTGCTACAGCTATTGCAGAAAGGATTCCTTTAGTGGAGACTAAGATCTGGAAGCCCCGGCCTAGAAACCCTAAATGAAAAAATGACTTTTTAGGCATGGCATCCCAAACAATTTGCTTGGCCTTGTTCTGGTCATGCGCCTATTCCAGGGACCAGTCCCTGTGACTGGAGGATGAGGTGCTCTGATGGGTCATGTCATTCTTTAAGGCTCGGCAGTAGAGAGTTGGGGAGGGAACCTGGAGTATTAGGATCACAATTCATTACACCACAATGAATGAGCACAAGGTAGCTCTGCAAAGGGAAAACTGAGGGTAGAGAAAAAAAAATATGTCTACCTAAGCACACTACAACAGAGGATGTAAAGCTGTAGCCATGCTTTAAGGTAGTAATTTCAAACCATTTCAGCACTGAGAGCCTTTATATTTACTCTCTTCTCTTCCATGACCTTTTGCCATCGAAAGTATTTGAAATGATATCGGTATATTTATTATATTACAATGGAGTCTTTCTTTTAAAGTATATTTTGAACATTACACAGAAACTTTTGAGATAACAAGAGACACCTGGGTTACCAACAGTGAAATCCCCCCACTGATCAACACATATTAATTGGACACCTTCTACGTGGAAAGCTTTGTCCTGGACACAAGAGAGAACACGGCAAAGAAGAAAACACAGCACCTGCCTTGGAGCTTGTATTCCAATCGGGACATAAGGAGATATAAGGCAGAGGCACCTGAGAGTTTTCATAATGATATTAGGTGGCCTGAATCCTAGCATCTTGCCTCAAAAGGCAAGCATCACCTGAGTTTTATTTATTAGGCCAGAGAGAAAGCAGCCCCTGCCTTAGAATCTTCTCCTGGTTTTTACTTGTCTCTGCTTGACTTGATGTGTTTCCTGCCGAGTCTCTCACACCTGCCAGAAACCCTAGGGTCTGGTGGATCTCTCTACTCCGGTCCCTTCTGATGAATAATAACAACCAAGAGCCACGTGTTATTGGGGCGCTGTGAGATATTTGCAACCGCATCACACTAACTCTTTTGAACTATATTGTGAGGTCGGTGTTTATGCCCATTTGGCAGAGTTGGGAGAAGGTGCTCATCTATTCTGGGTTTCTGCCCCCAGGCTCAGGACAATTCCTGGGAAGTGACTTCTATATACCTTGCAGTAGTCAAGGGAGGTGGTGATGCTGTTCACACCATGGTCCCCAATCTTGGCAGTGGAAAGAATTGGAGAAGAGCCTACTTGTGTCAGGTACTGTTCTAGACTCTTCCACACACTCTCATCTAATCCTCCCAAGGCCCCAGGAGGGAATCATCTTATATCTTCCTACTTGGTGTGAAAACTATTATTCAAAATGACTAACTAATGGGAGCTAGGTTACAGTCATCAGTGAAGCCACTGAGATTCGAACACAGATTTACTTCTGTGCTCCCACAGCCTACATTCTTTCAATTTCATCTTGCCCCCATCACCGTCCTCATCCCCATGCATCCCTCAGAAAATGCTGAGCTATTCAAAATAAGACATTATAAAAGAGAGTCTTCTCCACTGGACTGGCCTGTGCTGGCACAATGAATTTCTTCTTCTAAGTAAACAGAGAAAGCTATTTGGGCAACGAAGATTGCATCCATCTTGACAGTGCTAGGACTTCCCACTTTTGTAAACCTAATAATTAACTTATGTCAAGCTTCCTAAAAGTGTTCACAGGGTCCTGACACTCTCCACATGTACAGCAACATTATTACTTTTTAAATACGAGACAGTGGTTTCCTCCAACAGAAAATGCATTTGCCCTCATCGTCTAAGGCATTCAGCCACTAAAATCATCACCAAGGAAAAGTGGAGGATGCAGATGGAAAGGTATGGCTTGCAGATCTCTTATTTTTGAGATAAAGGATGACTTCCAAAAAATGACATGAGTAAAGAGCTTGTATAATCTCCATTCGCAGTGATTTTTCTTTGATTGATGTGCCATTAATACTTTAATTGGCAACAGGTGCAGCTGATTGTTGGTTCCTATGCCGAGAAATCTGAAATTGAACATAAGGTTCTGATAAATTAATAAACTCCTCTGCTCCAAACAGTTGTTGCTGTGAACTAACTTTCCATGGAGCGCTGCTCCATCAAGCACACTGAATTCTTTATGTTAAAAAGCAAAGTGTTACTTAATGATAAATTAAAATTACACAAAGAGCCACAGAAAAAAACACAATAACATCCCCCTCCCAGGGAAAAGGGAAATTGCTGGAAGGAGCAGAAGAATGTGATTTATGAAATAAATTGGTTCCCTTTTGTAGACCAAAGTGTTTTGTCTCTAGATTCCATATCACATTATTAAAATAATTTTGTGTTATTTAATATAAATGGGGGAAGGGAGAATAAGAGATTTTTGCATAAGGTCCTTTTTCTCCCTGAGGTAAACATTAATATTGAGTAGAAACCTAGGGGAAAAAAATCCTGAAGGTTCTATAAAAGATCTTAAAGTTACGTTTTGTTTTATTTATTAACCCTATATGTGTTGAGGGCATTTATAAGCATTTTGCTGCAAAATTTTGTCTCTGATGAAGACAGAGCTGTAGGCCTTAATTTTCTGTCAGTGAGAAACAGACCATCTATTCACAGCCCTGGTCATGATGGGCCATTGTCTCCATTCCCTGAGCTGAACATAGATGACTCAGGATACAGAGGTTGATGGCTATCAGAACTTTAGCCTCCCATTCACCCAAGAATCTCAAAAGAGGTGAGAAATCCTAAGAGAGTATCTAATGTAAGGGCAGGGGAATGGTAGCTTGAACAGGAGAGGGCCATGGATCTCAGAGGATAGACTAGATGGGGGAGAGATTTCTAGTTGTGCCCTTTTTGTTCCCCTAAATGGATCTTTCTTTCTGTGGCTATTATGGGTCAGAAAGCCAGCTCAAGAAATCTACAGCCATCTTGGGGCGCTGGAGCTAAATCAGGTGAGTAATGCCAGGTGAGGGTGGGAAGCCAATATCTTCAAGTACTGGTGAGGTGGCTGGCCCCATAAGCATTTCCATCCCTTCCCTCTTTCCTCCACTATGTAGGGTATGAGATTAAATTTGTGGAAGGAAAAAAACAGGAATGTGTTAAACCCAGAAAAGTCATGTCTAGAGGTTCTTGTGTTCCATCATGCCCATCTCAAAAAAGCAAACAAGGAAAGACACACACAAAACAAAACAAAACAAAAACACTTCCCCAGAAGAGCATAGGCAAGGATCTAGACTTTCGCCCCTCCTCCCATACTGACAAGACTAAGCAAAAGAGAATAAGGGTGAACTCACAGGACAGAAAAATAAGACAACTGAAAAGCGTCAGTAAAATGAACAACAATTAGAATGGCCTACATGAAAGAGACTCAAATAAATGACACAGATGGAATAAGAATTTGAAATAAATATGATAAATATCTACAGAGAGAAAGAGAGAATGGGTGACTAATGCATCATAAAGTGGGAGCAAACATTTTTAAATCAGAATTACTGGATATAAAAAATATGATAGCTGAATCTAAAACCTGATTGGATTGGTTGAAGAGAAGAAAAGATACAGCCTTAATACATGTGGTCTTAGAAAGGATAAAATAAAATAAATCAAAGAAAGGGGCATTGAAGCAAAATTTTCAAAATGTGGACAATAGAAGTCCCAGTAGGAAAAAAAAAAAAAAAAAGAGAGAGAGAAAGAACAAAAATGTAAAGGAGGAAATAAGAAGAAGTAATGACAGAGAATTTCTTAAAATTAAGGAAAGATTTGAAAGTCCAATAAAGTGAGAGTTAAGGGTATCAAAGACCACATCAAAATTCTGAAAGCTTACATAGGGCAAAACCAGGTACAGAGAAGAGGAAGTAAGAGAGTGCTAGAATTCTTGTCATGTCCAGAGGGAAGATATGGCTATTGATAAGCTTTTGATGTAGATGGAAGGAAACTGCAAATAGGGGTATGAATAAGCTAAGGATATTCATTCAGAGAATAAAGATAGAATGTATAATCTTCAGACTAACAAAATAAAATTTAATGTATCTAGTGGAAAATAGGGGGAAAAGACAAAAGGATAAATAATAAACAAAAACATTACATTAAAACTCAGAAATAAATCCTAATATAAAACACACTGAAAGGTTAAGAATAATTTATTGGAATATATTCTAGGCTAACATGAACCCAAAGAAATAAGGCTGACAATTTTAATATGAGACAAGAGAGAATTTAAATCATGAGAGAGAAAAAAAAACAGTATTTGCAAGAAAGAAGTAATATCAAGAAGGTATAATTATTATAAATATATACCCACTTAACAATTTAGCCTGAAAATGTATACGGTATCAGCCACAACAGGGCTACAGAAAATAGGTAGCTAAATCAGCAATAGTACTTGGAGATATTTAACTCATCTCTTTCAAAAAATTGATAGATCAAGGTAGGAAGAAAAAAATTAAGCAGTGATGTGAAAGATGTGAATAATATCCTTAATAAGCTTGATGTATTATCAATATATATGCAAGCAGTTATTCTGAGATATAAACTCAGTGGAGATTAGTGTGAAGTGGTTTTACCATTTCCAAGAACTTCTTTCCACCTAATATTGTCAAATCTTCCTTTAGCATTCTTTAATGACAATTGGGACAAATGCCTAACTCTCTGGTCACTGTTGGTTATTAAAAGTTCAACCTAGTTAAGACTTCAGACTCAATTTCCATATAAATCTCTCTTCCTCTCCTCTTCTAATGCTGACAGAACACAGGGATGTGCAACAGGGAGAGGCCTGGTCTCCTCTGTACTATGTGTTTCTTCGCCCTGGGGAGAAGGGGGAAAAGTCCAGTTTGGTGATGATTCTGCCTTTTCCTTAACTCTTCTGGTATCTGAAATAAGAAATCTTTCCTAACTAGTCAGTTATTGGTGTTTGGGTGGTTCCCTGGTCTCTCTGGTTCAAACTGGTCATGTTGGCTCTTATTGCTTCAAGGAGTCAGGAGTCTACAACCCTGCTCCACCCAGAGAAGAGAGGAAGAGCTTCTCAACAGAAGCAGTGCTTCCTGCAAGACTGAATATCCAGGCACCAAATGAGGATGAAGTAGTAAGGGATTCACCTCAGGCAGAGAACTTAAGGAGGCACCCAAAAACTCAGTAATCAAAGTAAATAGTATTCTAATGTATCATTTTAAAAAATTAAGACACATGAAATCTATGATGAACCAAATCTCAAAATTTTCGACAAAGAGAGAACGAATATTGCTGATTCTTTCTGTTGCCTTTGGTTCAAATATGGCATTGGACACTTGGTTTTGACTGCCCATTTCCCTCCCCTCTCTCCTTTTACATGGCCAGGAAAAACGTTTGAATGGTAGCTGATGATTGCAGTGTCAGGTCTCTTTCCTCAGAGTAAGCCCTGAGGAAGATGTATGGCTTCTTGTAACAATGATGGGTCCTTTTACAAAGTAGGAAACTTACTGCTTCATGGTTAATAGCAGATGGCCCTACCTCTTGACCCATTCAAGGGCATTACCAGAAGCCCAGCAAGAGTTTCAAAGAGAGAGAACTAAAGAGTACCTCCAACTAGTACAGGATACATATTATGGCCTAAGAATACATTATATTTTTTTAAAATTCCATATTCTAGATTCTAAAGCATCAACAAATTGTAATATTGCCAATATTCAGCTGTACCTGACCTACAAAAATGGCAAATTTTTAAAGATTTATTTATTTATTTATTTGAAAGAAAGAGAGGATGGGGAAGGAGCAAAGAGAAAAAGAGAGAGAGAATCCCAAGCAAGACTCCCTGCTGAGCATGGAGCCCTAAGCAGGGCTTGATCTCACAACCTTGAGATCATGACTTGAGCAGAAACCAAGGGTTGGGTGACTGAGCCACCCAAGTGCCCCAAAATGGCAGTTTTATTTGGCCTGAGCTAATATATCTCAAAAACTATCATCTGACCATAACACTATAATTAAATCTCAAAAACAAAAGAACCTGAAAAAATATTTCTGAAATTTTTAATGTAATTACTAAATAGGAAAATTTTTGCCTTCAGCAAGCTTGATTTGGTCTAAACTCTTCTCCATTTAAATCTACTATAAAATCTGTATAAGAAACAATAACAAAAATAATATAAATATTGGAGAACAACCAACACAGGCAAAACTTGAGAGACTCTAAATACCTTGAGGGAAGGGAAGCACTCTGAGATCCACATTACCCAGCTTTTCCTCATGGGCGTTTGCAAATTTTTAACAAGAAGGATTAGGATCCCAGCAGAAAGTGAGAGTTCCAATGGTCTGAGAAGACAGATCTTGGGGTTTAGGAGAGCTGAAGAAACTGGAAGCTGAGGAATAAAATCCTAAAAGAAGAAAATCAGGGGGAATTCATCCTAAAAATCTCTAATAAAACTCCACTTATCATTTGGTCAATTTCTAAGCTGCACACAGGGCATGACTTCAAAAAACTAAAAGGAACAGCAGCTAGAAGGCCAAAGGACTGAGCAGAGATTTTAGAAGCCTAGTTTTCTGGGGAGACAGGAAGGAACTCAAACCTGCCAACATGGAATGGCCCTGGTAGACATTCCAGTCTCTCAGTTGAGACATAGAAAAGTCTGCGTCCTAGGAGTAAAGACAAAATAAAATAGAATAGCCCTAAGATCAATCTTTGATAAAATTAAGGTGATCTACATGTACTCTTTGTTGCTCAAAAAAGATATTAGAAGGAAGATAACACATCTAGATTCTCTATAATATTTATGTAATTAATATACTATGTCCAGAAAACTAGCCAAAAAGTATAAGATATATGAAGAAGAAGAAGAAGAAGAAGAAGAAGAAGAAGAAGAAGAAGAAGGAGGAGGAGGAGGAGGAGGAGGAGGAGGAGGAGGAGGAGGAGGAGGAGGAGGAGGAGGAGAGGAGAAGGAGAAGAGGAGTCAGTTGAGAAAAAGGGAAGCAGAAACAGACCTACAGATGCTCAGATACTAGAATTATTAGACAGGGGTATTAAGGTAACTGTGTTCAAGAAAACAGAGGAAAGTATGGAAGATCTGAACAGAAACATGTAATCTATATGAAAAAGTCAAATGGGTTTATAAAACCAAAAAATACAATATCTGAAACGAAGAATTTAATAGATGTGTTTAATAGCAGATTAGACAGAGTGGAAGACATAGCTTATAAACTAGAATACAAGTAAGTTTAAAGTACCCAAATCAGAGTACAGGAAGAAAAAATATAAAAGTTAGGAAGAAAAGTAAAAGAGAGAGTTGGGACACAGTGAAAATGGCTAACATGTCTAAATGGAGTCCTACAAAGGAAGGAGTTGGAACTTGAAACAGAAACAATGTTTGAAGAAATAATACTTGAGACTTTCCAAAATGGAAAGGCATCAAACCACAGATTTATTAAGCTTTAAAAAGCCCAAGCAGGATAAATATAAAGAAGATTACATAGCAGCAACAACATAGTAAAACATGCTAAAATCAAAGGCAAAGAGAAAATCTTAAAAGTAGGTGGGGGGGCGGGGAGGGGGGCAGGTAAAAAGACACATTGCCAGGGCACCTGTGTGGCTCAGTCAGTTAAGCATCTGACTCTTGATTTTGGCTCAGGTTATGATCTCAGGTTTGTGAGATCAAGCCCCTCATCAGGCTCCGTGCTCAGCAAGGAGTCTGCTTGAGATTCTGTCTCCTTCTCTCACTCTGCCCCTTCCCCCACACCCGTGTTCTCTCTTTATCTCTCTCTAAAATAAATAAAACATAAATAAAATATTTAAAAAGAGAGACATTACCTTTAAAGGAGCAATAATAATTCTTGGACTTGATTTAACAAGAAAAACAATGGTTGTCAGAGAACAATAAAAGACATATTTAAAATAATGAAAGTTACTATAAATCTATAATTTTATAGACAGTCAAAATATTCCTCAAAAATTCAGATGGTGTAATCCTCCCTTATGCTCAAGGACTATGAGGACATATCAAAAGGACACAGAAACCAGCTTGAAGGGGCTCCTACTAGCCAAATCTAGGACAATCGAAACATCAAAATATATGACACTGAGGGATTATACCTCACTGAATAAAGAATTCATGAAAGTATCCTGTTAGTAAATATATTACTGAATTAAAGTAGAATGTCAACTAAAAAATATAAAGGGAATAATGGAGAGAGAAAATCGCCATTTTGTAACCATATAGCAATAATTGATTCAGATAAGAATCATTAATGGATAATAAAACTACCTGGTGAAAATTTGATGAAGAAATAGGATATTTAGATGACCTCAGAATGTCTTCCCACAAATTACTTATTAATTACAAAGAGTCATCATATACCTTCTAATGTGATGCCCTGAGAAAGTAGAGTACATTACTTATGTATAATTTCTGCCAAAAATATACAATCTGACTTGAAACATAAGAAAGCCCAAACTGTGGGGCAGCTGGATGGCTCATGGTTTCAGCTCTGCTCAATACCTCAGGATGGTGGAATTCAGCCTTGCGTTGGGCTCCATGCTGAGCATGGAGTCTGCTTCTCTCCCTCTCCCTCAGTCCTTCCCCCGATCATGCATTCTCTCACTGTCTCTCTCTCTCTCTCTAAAATAAATAAATAATCAAAAGAAGGAAAGAAAGAAAGAAAGAAAGAAAGAAAGAAAGAAAGAAAGAAAGAGGAAGGACGGAATGAAGAGCGAAGAAGGCAGAAGAATGAAATAAAGTCAGAACTAAATAACCCGCCTAACGCCATCCCTCCGCCCTCCCGCCCTCCCCACACAACAACGATGGAGGTGGAGGAAGGAAAGAAATCCAAACTGAGAAACAGCCTGCAAAACATCTGGACCATACGCTTCTAAAATATCACTGTTATGAAGGATTTATGGGGCTATTGCTACAGGTCAAACTAGAGATGATGAAGACATGAAATAAAGCAATTGTAATGGAGATTTTGGGGAGGAATAAAAATTGTGGAATATATACTGCTTAGATGTGGCTGGAAAAGAAGAAGTCTAAGCTTTTCAGTTGGGGTATTTATCAAAAATGAGATTTAGAAGAGCACGTCGTTGCATGACAAGGTGAGGTGTATTCTGTTTTAGAAGTAGACTTGCATTCTGGTGCACATGAACCATGCCAGTAGGGATGTCTGGTCAGTGATTGGGTTGAAGGTGTGATCGGGTCTAGACCCAGTTAGATCGTGAAGACATCTGCTTATAAGGAGAGGTCAAAGACCATATGATCAGGTACGAGCACCCAGGTGAGCATAAAAAATAAGAAAAGAAAAAGATGAACCAAAGGACTAAGCAAAGAAGAAGGATGGATAAAATAAAATAAAATAAATAAAATAGTAAATAAAATAATAAAATAAAATAAAATAGAATAAAATAATAAATAAAATAAAATAAAATAAAATAAAATAAAATAAAATAAAATATCAGAGAGTTTAGAAGAGAACAGGAAGGGTTTGGTGCCCAGGAAACCAAGAAATGTGCATACATCAGCATATAGAGATGTCTAACTCAGAATCCCTGCCTTTGCAAAGTTCAAAGTGTGTCAGAGGGAAAAGTAAAAACAACACAAAACATTTAAAACCTTAAGCATCGATCTACACAGCACTCAATGGAAGAAATTACAGATGCTGTGCAATGGGAGCACAGAGGAAAAGTTTCATCCTAAGGCATTAGAGAACATGTCCCCAGGACCTCATGGAGTGTCTCTGGGTGTCCTAGGATGAGTAGTTAGTGGGCGGAGTGGCCGTTACTAAGCCCAGGACAACGACTGGTGTGCTTGAGTGAACTAAGCGTCCACTCTCATAGAGTCACGAGAACTGATGAACAGGGGTCTGTTTACATCACGCAGCCTATATGCTACCTTTTGCATTCAGTCACTCCTTTTATTAAAAAAACTAAGAGAATCTTTCATTTTCTCAGTCCCTTTTTCATGTTTGGTCTTTTTATTATCACTTTTTTTTAAGATTTTATTTATTTTATTTTATTTTTTTAATAATAAATTTATTTTTTTATTGGTGTTCCATTTGCCAACATACAGAATAACACCCAGTGCTCATCCCGTCAAGTGCCCCCCTCAGTGCCCGTCACCCATTCATCCCCCACCCCCCACCCACCTCCCCTTCCACCACCTCTAGCTCGTTTCCCAGAGTTAGGAATCTTTATGTTCTGTCTCCCTTTCTGTATTATCACATTTTTTGCTTGGAAGCTGTGAAGGAGAAGATATTTCAAGTAGGGGAATTCCGAACCGGGTCACGGAAACTTTGAGAAACTTGGTTGGAAATGCAGAGTTTAGTGGGAGTAGTAGCAAGAGATAAAATTGGAAAGAAAGGCAGGAATCCAATCAGGCATACAATTGGCACTTGGAATGGAATGGTGAAGGAGACAGAAATCAGAGACTAAGTATGCAGATAGTGTTTAATCCCGGCCAAGTACTGCTCTAAATGTTCTACACACATTAACTCATGTATTCTACATATGAGATAGCTTCCATCATTAGCCTCATTTTACAGATGAGGAAACTGAGGCACAGAGAGATTAAGCAACCTGCCCACACACTCAGTACATGCTGAACCCGGGACTTGAACGCAGGCAGGACAGCTCCAGAGTCTATCCACGCCTTTACCACACCCTAGAACAGAAATCAGACTTACACATGACAATAGTGTAAGTGCTGTGAAAGGAGAGGGAGAACCATCTCCTGGATGAGGAAGCCTCAAACAAAATGAGGATAAATCATCTTCCCATGATGATACCTCACCCATAGTTGAGCAGAGTTCTAAATTTGGATCTCCAAACTCCCAGGCCAGTTCTGAACAACTTCCTCTTCCTGACTGTTGCAGCCTTTTCAAGGCATTTCAATCCAAAGTCGAGAAATCATCCAGTAGTGCCTTTACTGTGGGAGAGAGAGCGCTCTGGATGGAAAGGCAAGCACTTCCGGTCTTGCTCTGCTCACTAACAACTGTACGACCCCAGGTGGGTGTTTGGAACACTGTGCCTTGGTCTCCCTCTGTAAAATGAAGAGTGTGGCACTAGATCATTGCTATGGCATTGGCACCTCTCACATTTTGTGACTTTGGTGTCAGAGTAGCCTTTTAGTGGGGCTGTGGATACTTCCCAGTTACCTGGAAACTTCAAGACTTTGCGTAGAAGCCACAAAATTACACTGCCTAAAAGAATAATGTACTCTAAATGTCTGTTATGCTCAAAAAATAGTTACCTTTGAAGAGATAAGGTTATGTATCTGTAAATAGTGAAACCAGCCCTGTTCAAATGAGGATAGCTATAGCAGAACACTTCAAACCATCAAAAATATTTGTTCTGACTGGAGCTAAGTAGAACAAATACCTATCAGTATATGACTATGCCTAGCACCATCCCTGGCCATAGAAGATACTCTAATAATAGTCATTATTTCTCATCTTTGCCATCCATCAGCTTCTAGTCTCCGTACATATCTCCTGGTAGACGGGTTTTAATAAATTTGTTTTCCTATTTATTTATTGTTTATGACTTTGGGTGATTTTATAATTATGAGTTGTTCCCTTTCAAAGTATACTAGGGCCTTGGATTATTTTTTTCATACTTTTATATGCTTCCTCACTTTTGGAAAAAGACATTTTGCCTAATATCAACAGGCATACCCATCTGCAAATGGGCACATTTCTGAGCATTTGTTGGGCAAATTAGCATTGATTTGATTGAAGACACCAGGTTGAAAGACTTTGGCCTTTGGGAAAGTAAAAATGTTTGGGATAAAAATAGAAACAGCTTCACAGGACTGATTGGTATGTCTTTAGACATCTAACACTCTTAGACATCAAATGCATCATCATTGTGACATTGGTGAATATAAATGGGCTGGCAAAATCTTTTAGATGAGGAAAAATTGAGATTTGATTGATCAACTCTCTCTGTAATATAGATGGACTCAAACCTAAATGTAAATTCACACGTCCTGGAAAGGTACAAAGGGATTCTCAGAACATAGTAATATCATCAACTAAACAGCATTTATTAAGCACTAGCTTGATGCCAGTGATAGGCTAAGCATTTTATATGTATACTCTTTAAAGTTAATTCTTACAACAACCCTATGATAATCCTCATTTTACAAACAATGAAACTGAGATTCAGGAGAGTTAGGTAACATCCAAAGAGTCAGTGGGGAAAGACAGACGATCCAAAAAGAGTGACTACCATTTGAAAGACTTGCATGAAGGGTGTCTTAACACCCCTCATTGGGGTGGCTGCTGTAGCAAAATACCACGAGCTCGATGACTTAAAACAGCAGAATCAATTCTCTCACTCTTCTGGAGGCTAGACATCCAACATCAATCTATCTCAATGGGCTGAAAGCAAGGTGTTCATGGTGCTCTGCTGTCTCCGAAGGCTCTGGTGGAGAATTCACTCTTTGCCTCTTGCAGCTTCTGGTGGCCGCTGGCATGCCTGGGTTTGTGGCTGCATAGCTTCAATCTCCAAGGCCAGTATCTTCAAATTCCTCTCTTCTCTGCCTTCACACTGCCATGTTCTCTTTTGTGTGGGTTACATCTCTCTCTGCTTCCATCTTAAAAAGATAACCGTGATTGCATTTAGGAAGCACCGGACAATCCAGGATAACTTCCCTATTTCAAGATCCTGAATTTCATGACATTGTTTACCATATAAGACACTATTCACCGGATCTAGGGGTGAAGACCTGCTATCTTTGGGGGCCATTGTTCAGCCTACTATACAAGGAAATGACAATTTCCTCCATGTGAGACTTCCAGATGTACCTGTCACTCTCTCCTGGCCTTCATAATGTTTAACAACAGTAGTATAGGTTCACAATCCCTTGTCTACAGTTCTGAAATCCTAAAAGCTCCCAAAACTGATATTCTTCTTTCATAAATTGGGTACAATTTCAAGTGGCAGTGAAAGCTGATGCAAATTGTCATGAGACTCTTCATGATCTTTATCTCTATAGCATGCATTCTTGCATCCAAGATGGGAATATTAGTTTCTTGTGTTACTAGGTGTACTACTAGGGATGGTATGTAATTTACATTATCATTAGTCTAAAATCTGAGTAGATCTGAACTCAGAAATACATTTGACCCTAAGAGTTTTAGATAAGGGTTTATTATAAACCCTTATCTAAACTGTAGTAAATTGTAGTAAAATGGGAGCTAGAAATAAAGCCGAAGGATTTAGGAAGTGAAGGAAACTGTAAGACAATTGAGAATTTCTTCAGGACCCTAGAGGACAGCAGGAGCCTTCAGGGAGTTATGGAGTCAACACACTTAGGAATTCCTATGAGGTGGTTAAAAAATGATTTCTAGGCAGATAATAAGAGTTGCAGATAAGTGTAGGACTAATGGGGGTAAAAAAAGACAAGGTATTCAGAGTAACCCTTTCATCTCCTTATCTCCAGGAAGCTCTGTACTCAAATCGTTTGGATTTTTCAGGCTCTCCCGAATACCAGGGTTGGAGCTCCAGTCCTGACTCATAGGCAACATGTCCTGCTGGGACCATGAGAGAGGGTGCCCACAGCAGGGTAGTAGCTGCTTCACCTGGTTTATGCCCTGAAACACCGAAGAGCCACTACTGCAGGCTCTGTACAAAGCCCAACAGGGACAGGTTTCCCCTTGTCTACTTGAAGAGCTTCTTCCAAGCTCATATTCAGATCGTGGGTGTTAGAACCAGGAGAATCTCAGGTTTTAATCACCTTATGTACTTATCTTTTCTCTATTGCCACAACTACCACCACCACCATGATTACCACTTTTCCCTCTCAAATATTATCCACCCTCCTTTACACTTTGCAAAAATAGGCCCCAGTATATCCAGTTCCTTCATTCCTTCCAACACACACACACACACACACACACACACACACACACATTTAGGAAAGGAGATGCCTTCAGCACTTTTGAGAGGATGATCTCTTTATATATGTTTACACAAACACCTTTACTCATCCTTACGTTCTTCGGAAGGATCTAACTACAGACCTTTAATGGCCATTACAGAAATAAAAACCTCACTTTTAATTTCTAGTGAGCATCCTAATATACTCTTCTGAAGTCAGCCATTTTGAATGTGCATAACCTTGGCCAAGGGGAATGTAGATGGCTGGAAAGGGTAAGCCCTTCATGTCATTGAGAAAAGAATTACTCAAAAAATATGAACAACTTTGTAAAGATGTACAATGTCTAGTAGCCTCATTTCCCTTTGGAAAAGATAATATATTGTTGATGGAGATATTCAGAAAAAAAATTATACTCTCTTGGTGATTCACTCAAGTTTGTCATAAACATTTTTCTCCTATTTCTGTTTATCATCAATATAAATGACATCCCTTCATTGTCTGCCATTTTAGGTTGGCCTGGAAATTTTTTATTGGTATTAAAAAGGAATGAGAGATCTTACAAAAACAAAATCTTCAAAGACAAAAGTACACTTTTATAAAGCCAAAATGTGGAAATAAAATTATAATCATTTTAATGGAAGTATTTGTGGTTCATTGCCCTGCTTTCATAAGGAAGGAATAGGTAGTGCTTGACTTCTGGCAATTTGATGTGCAGCAATAATGAATGAAGTGAAACTTGCTCACTACACCCATGTGATCAGCTATTAACAGAGAGAACAGGACAGTAGCAAGCAACTGTCCCCAACTGATTCTGGTAGCAACCTACCAGACTCCACAAGAGTTCCCTGCCCCTTAGCCTTAGTTTGGCTGTCCGCTTCACTTTATGCATGCACAGGTCTCTTCCAAACATCTGCACCAGAAAGCAGCAGAACTAGCCCCACAGAGGAAGATGGTGGAGCTCTAAACAGTAAGACATGGTGGATAATGTTGAGACCAAGTTTTTAGGCATGCGAAAACATATCTAAAAACAAATTTTCTAAAAATATTTTGAGTGATTATACCAATATTCAAATAAATGTGGAGCATCCCAAAGGAATAGGGACTGCTCATTATAAGAAATAGCTCTTCTTTTTTTTTTTTTTAAGATTTTACTTATTAATTCATGAGAGACAGAGAGAGAGGCAGAGATATAGACAGAGAGAGAAGCAGGCTCCTCGCAGGAAGCCTGATGTGGGACTCAATTCCCAGGCCAGGATCACGCCCTGAGCCAAAGGCAGATGCTCAACCACTGAGCCACCCAAGGGTCCCAAGAAATAGCTTCTTGGTAAGAGCACCAGCTTAGGAGTTACAGGGCCTGGGTTCTAGTTCCCCATTCTTTGAGGCTACAATGGGTTAATGGATAGGAAGTGTCTTATAAATTCCAAAAGACAGGGAATGCCTTGGTTCTGGCTCAGGCCCTGATCTCAGGATTCTGAGATCAAGACTTATTCCATGCTAAGCACCAAGTGTGGTTTAGATTCTCTCTTCCTCTCCTTCTCCCTCTGCCTCTCCCACTTGTGCTTTCTCTCTCTCTCTCAAATAAATAAATAAATAAATAAATAAATAAATCTTTAAAAAAATGAAATAAAAAATAAATTCCAAAGGAAAACACCAAATAAATATTTGCTATTATAAGTGAGACATTCTCAATGCTTATCAAAACATTAGATCTCATTTGTTTATAATCCCATAGGACATAACCTCTCTAAAGTTTCAAACTCCTGAAAAGGTCATTGAAAAGGTCAAACCCCTGGCAATTGTTAAGATTCACGGAAATATACCACAGATTTGGATCAAACTTAATTTCAGTGGAGTTTTCTACTATTTAAGGAAAAGCTTTGAGCTTTTTGAGTAGCAAAGTGAGAATCAACATTAAAATGTGGTTTAGGAGCGCCTGGGTGGCTCAGTTGGTTGAGCATCTGACTCCTGAGTTTGGCTCAGGTTGTGATGTCGGGGTTGTTGGACTGTGTGCCACATAGGGGTCTGCACTCAGCATGGGTTCTGCTTGAGATTCTCTTGCTCTCTCCCTATCCTTCTGCCCCTCCCCCTGTTCATTCTCTCTCTCTCTCAAATAAATAAGTAAAAGCTTTATAGATAAATAAATAAATAAATAAATAAATAAATAAATAAATAAATAAATAGTTTATATGTGGTTCAAAGTCCAAAATCTGTGTGAAATCTCAATGCAGGAGCAGAAGGTGATAATCCTGGGAAGATGACAGATTAAGAAAGCAGAAAGACTTCATTCTTGGTGGTAATAGGAGAGGCAATATCTTGGCCTCTAATACTTTCTCCGGAAACCATTACAAGGAAGAGAAGAGAACAGAAACATAGACCATCAACTCTTCATAAAGGCATCGAGCAGCCCCAATAGCCTCCAAGGTCTTCTCAGAAATGTCTGTGAAAACTTTCCAAAAGATTCCCTCTGATTCTGTGATACCAAAATTCCCATCACTTGCCAATGAGAAAGAATGTCAGGAAATAAAATAATAACTTTGTTTAATATTTATGCTATTCCCTCACATTAAATATAATTTATGCAATTGGTTTTTGTATTACCCTGTTTAATTATGTATACTTGAAGAGGCTTTATATTATACATAGTTATCATTTATAATTAATTAATTCAATATGGAGTTTGTGTTCATGCCTATAAAATGTTGGGCACAAGGCCCTGTGTCAAGAGCACATCCTCTTCTCTTTATCATTCCCGCTTCAAGAAAATCAGGCTTAATTTACAACATATTTTCTATAAATAGCTCATCCTAAATGTAAATATACTTTTTTTGTCTTGAACATAATTTTACATTTCTTTGGTGGATTGGAACCATCACTGTTAGAAAAGTGGAGACAAAATGGTGGGCGGGATGTTACCAGCATGGATTTTTGTAAGTCAAATTATCATAGGTCATTTTCTCATCATATTATTCTCCTAAAAGTCACTGGTAAACTTCGAATCACAAAAACCAAGGTTTTTCTTTTTTCTTTTCATTCTACTTCATATTTCTAAAATAATCTCTGTCTTCTTAAAATGTTCCTTCCCTCTTCTTGCTTTTTGTCTTATGGGCGCCCCTCTGCCTGTTCTTCCTCTCTATGCCAAGTTGACTTTTCTTCCATCGCTCTTTCTCTCCTTGTACCATCCTAGGCCTTCCTGGGCCAATTTCTCTTCTTATACTACTTGATCTCTTCGAAAAATCCAACCACTCCCATGGCTTCAACTATTTCGTATAAGATGATAGCACCCAAAACTATATCTCTATCCCTAACTACTTACTGCATAACACGTATTTGGACACCAGTAGAACTTTTCAACCCAAATATTCTATAGGCTTCACAAATTCAGTTTATCCAAAACATAGATAATTAATCTCTCCCCTCCTGTGAACCACAGTGAACAACTTCATTATCCCTTCCCTCCCCAGAGTCATCAACTTTGAAGTCTTCCTCAACCAAATATTTTATTTTTTAAAAAAAATTTTGTTTATTTATGATAGTCACACACACAGAGAGAGAGAGAGAGAGAGAGAGAGAGGCAGAGACATAGGCAGAGGGAGAAGCAGGCTCCATGCACCAGGAGCCCGACGTGGGATTCGATCCCAGGTCTCCAGGATTGCACCCTGGGCCAAAGGCAGGCGCCAAACCACTGCACCACCCAGGGATCCCCCTTCCTCAACCAAATAAATCCTAATCATTCTATGCTTACAATGCCTTCATAGCAACTTCATTCCACAGCCATTTCCTTTGGTCAGGTTCTTATCTACCAACTGAAAGAAGAGAAGGAACTAACATTTCTAAGTCCTCCCTGGTTATTCTATGCACACTCTCCATTCATTTCTTCAAGAACCATAAAACATTGGTATAGTTTCATTACCATTTTTCTGTTGAAAAACCTGAGTCTCAGGAAAATTCTGATATTAAGTTTACAGTGCTAAAATGGAGCCTAAATTTATGTCTACCTGGAAATCTCAATTCCTTCCCAACTCCCATCTTGGCACTTTTCCCTCCTCCCAACTGTTCTCCCTGTCACTGTTCTCTCCTCGCCCCAGACCAGGTTTTCCAAGCTCTGGTCTCAGGCATTTTCGATGGAGTAGCTCAGTGGCCTGTGGGCCAGGTCTTTATGCCTTCACAGTATTTTGGTGTACCTTTTAAAATTTATAACTTCCCACCTCCCAACAAATAAAATACAGTCAATCTTTTCTTTAAAACATCAGACAGTCCTGGAATGCTAGGTCGTTTCTCGCACAACAATAATCAATTGACTCAACTCAAGTGCTGGCTGCTGCCTTTCAACCTGGCTGTCACTCCATATAAGTTAATTGTACTACTTGTGTCACTCCATAGTTGCTTGAGTTTGCCATCCCTAGTCTATAAGGACAGTAGTCAGTTCTAGCTGCCATAACAAAACACTCTATACTGCATGGCTTAAGCAACAGACATTTTTTTTCAAGATTTTATTCATTTATTTGAGAGAGAGAGAACATGAGCAGGGGGTAGAGTCAGAGGGAGAAGGAGAAGAAAGCTCCCTGCTCAGCAGGGAGCCCGACATGGGGCTTGATCCCAGGACCCCGGAATCATGACCTGAGCCAAAGGCAGATACTTAACTGACTGAGCCACCCAGGTGTCCCAAACAACAGAAATGTATTTCTCAAAGTTCTGGAGGCTGGCAGTCTGTAATTAGGATGACAGTATGGTCAGGATCTGGTGAGAGCTCTCTTCCTGACTTACAGATGGCCACCTTCTCTCATTGCACGCACATGCCCTTTCCTCAACACACAGGAACACAGAGAAACCTCTCTCTTTCTCTTCCTGTAAGGCCACAACTCCTATTGAATTAGGATCCCACCCTATGAGCTGACTTAACCTTAATTACCTCCTGAAAGCCCTAGCTCCAATTACAGTCACTTTAGGGGTAAGGGCTTTGACTTATGAATTGGTGGGGAGGAGACGCAATTCTATTCATAGCAGTGAGCTTATAATAATTACTGTTGGGTGCCTACTATGGACCAGACATTCATCTATGTACTTTACATGTATTCTCTAATCTAATCTTGACAAGAATTCTATGGCATGGGACCTTTACATCATTATCTCCATTTTTCACAAGTGGAATCAGAGTGAGGTCGTGCAACTTCCACAAGTTTCACAGCTAGTAGGTGGCAGAGCTAGAATTTGAACCTAGGTGGTCATGTTCTTAACTTCCATTTAATGTTGCTTTTTAAAATCCACCACACTTTAAAAGTCTAGCTTCCCTTCCACCCTCAGTATTAATTGTCTTGCACAGGTAAATAAAGTGTTAGTCACTTTCTGATTGCTCCTTATGGTTGTCATTTCTTCCCTTAGATTTTCTTTTCCTTCTCTGAGGTTTTCCCTCCCTTGTCCTGTGTGGTTGTGCAAATCCTCATTCACTCTCCAGCTCCCTGCTCAACTTTTATCTCCCCCGTGATCTTTCTGTAACTCCTATAACTTTTTTTTATTTTTAAGATTTTATTTATTTGAGAGAGAGAGCAGAGTGAGAGAGAAAGCACCAGGGGTAGGGGGAGGGACAGAAGGAGAGGGGGAGGAAGAAGCAGACATCTGCTGAGCAGAGAGCCCAATGTGGGATTCCATCCCAGAACCCCAAGATCATGACCTGAGCTGAAGGCAGATGCTTAAGCAACTGAGCCACCCAGGTGCCCCAACTCCTAAAACTTCTATTGCCTCTGAGCCTTCATCTCTCAGTGTTCTCCAAAACTGTTATTCTATTTTTGCTATAAATGTCACACAGCCCCATTACATTATAAGGGCTGTGTGTGTGTGTGTCTGTGAAAGTGGCGCCCGTGTCTTTACATCTTTATCTCCCAATGCTGAAATGCACAGTACTTGAAACTTTTTCAATACAGTAAAGCAAATTGAATTATTTTTAAATTTTCCCCCAGTTTTGTTGAAATATAATTTGCATATAATACTGTAGTAGTTTAAGGTGTACCACATAATATATATTGTTATAATACATAATACAATATACATATTGATATAATACTTAGTAATACATTGATCTCTGTATTAAGCAGATGACTCCTGAAATCTCTTGGAATATAAAACCCTATAGTTTTTACATATATGTGTGAGGCATGTATGCCCCTGTTCTGTTGAATTTTTAGAACTCTTTTTATCCAACTCTTTGATTTTTAAGTTTTTCTTTCTCCCCCTTTATAATCAGGGAGATTATTTTTCCATTTGATATGGTTTTAATTTGGGGAAGGGGGTAGCCGGGAGGTAGGCCTAAAAAGAGCTCCCTTTTCTGGGTACTCTAGGATAGCCTAGTTGCTGGAAGCTTCTGGCAGTCTTATTTTTCACTTAGGTGTGATATTACCTGTTCTTAACTTTCTCTCATATCCCTGCGATGTTCTTTTGTTTTTTTGTTTTCTGTTTCTCCTGCACAAAAGAAACAGAAACCAAGAGCTGGCCTGGAGTGGATGCAATCCTTACAGAGCCTGACTTAGACAGCAGTATCATCTTGGCTGAGACAAAGCCTCACACTGAGCAAACTGAGTCTACTTGTTTCAACTGTACTGGCTTATAAATTAGCTTCTAAAGCCCATGAGGATGAGAGGCCTCGTAAATGTAGCACCTTCCTACCCTAGTCACCATTTGACGTGTATTTCTCTCAGTAGGTGGATATGAGCATATAATAAAGGACAGATTTCAGAATTTAGGAAGGATCTAGGACAGCAGGAGAAAGGGAGAAAGAAAAGACTCGTAGAATATTTCAGCCATTTGTTTCAACTTGCAGCTCCTCCAAATGTCTCATCAGATAATAACTGATATTGCATAATGCTGTATTTTCCAGAGCTCAACCACATGCATTATCTCATTTTATCCTCAGTGTAAGTTTATAAAGTATCATTTTATAACATCCTCATTTTACAACTTCTTAGACAGGTTTAAACATATGCCCAAGGTCACAGAGCCAAGATTTGAATCCAGATCCTCCAACCTCAACTCCTAGACTGTTCCCATAAGACTGCAATGTGTCAGATTTAATAAATCAACTGGTTGACATTCCTTTGTCAGTAATTCCCCTTGGCCTCCTTCTGGAAGCAGGCCAACAGGAAGAGCAGCAAAAAATTCAGATCATTCCCAAGCTAAAAACCCCGTGTCAGAGGAATCCAGAGCTAACTGAGTAGCAATTAGGGTACAGTGGTGGTGACAACCAGAGAATTTTCCATTACTGTATTACATGCTAACATACTGATATCTCTGTCCCTTTGAGAAGCCACCAATTGGATAATTCCTTTAATCCCATCCTGGTCACTGCACCTGGTGGTCTTGTAGGAGGATTTACACTGTCCATGACCCACATGTGTTCATAGATATGTGTAAAATCCAGTTGGAGCCTAGTATGTGGAAGATGCAATGTTTGCTTATTGGATCAAATGATATCCTGCAAGAAATGTTAGCCTTTCGCATGAGGCAAATTAGTTTCTCAACACTGTGCCTTTTGGCGTGTGCCTTCATCTCTATCAGCTTTCACTATATTGTGTTAAAACATATATGCTAAGGTCTCTATTCATGTAGTTTTTGGTAATCAGGGACTCTTTTATATTAATTTTTGCTTTGCCACTGTGCAATCTACTGCTTGCTCTTGGGAAAATCCCTCACTTCTCCACACCTCAAATTCCCATGGGGAGAAACACCCAAGAGTTCAGCACTCTGGGCTTCTGTCTGGCTCCTTACTCACTGCTCTTCCTTGTTAATGTCTCCTTGGAAGAAGGGAGGGTAACTCCTCTAACTGGCAAATGTAATGGGTAATTTTATGCATCAAGTTGAATGAGCCATAGGTGCCCAGACATTTGGGCAAATATTATCCTGGGTGTCTGTGAGGGTATTTCTGGATGAGATTACCATTTGAATCTCTAGACTGACTAAATCAGATTGCCCTTCCTAACATGGGTGGGCCTTATCCAGACAATTGAAGAATTGAACAAAATAAAAAGGTTGAGTAAAAGAGAACTACCTGACTATTCCAATTGAAGCATTGGTCCTTTCCAGCCTTTGTGCTCATTCTGAAACATTGGCTGCTTTGGGGTCTCAGGTCTATCAGCTCTCATATTGGAAGTACACATCCACTTTCCTTGGTCTTCTGCTTGCTCAACTTCTCAGCCTCCATAATTGTGTGGGCTGTAATGAAGTTGATATTTGATCTGCATCTTTCTGAGTGTGCCTCTATAAAATGGTTGTAAACATGAGGCACGGAAGGGTGTTATTATTTATGGAGACTAAAACCTCAATGAACATGCTTAAGAAATGTCTGTGGATGGAAGAAATGAATGAGTGTATAACAGAAGGCCTGATCAATACCCTTTGTGATGGTTCTACATCTTCCACAGAGAAGATAGGTTTGCCCAGTGCTCCATGGGTACTAAATCTGATGGTCAAGAATATGCACATTTGAGTCTCACAAATGTATTTGTAGCATGTGACTCTGTTAAAAAACCCTTAGAGGTATGAATAATTAGAGGAGTCTGACCTTTAATGGGTAAGCATTATACAGGCTATTCCATATACTTCCACATCTTTGCATTTCCGTAGGTATCAGCACTTGACTTAGAGCTAATCTTAGTCTATCATTTAATTTTAAAGTTTCCTTTGGAATGGCCATCCATAAAAATTACCCATGCTTTTCCAGGACAGTGCTCTGCTTTCATAAACCTATTTTTCTGTATATGCAATTATGTATGGGAAGATTGGAGAGAGAGAGAGAGAGAGAGAGAGAGAGAAAGAAAGAAAGAAAGAAAGAAAGAAAGAAAGAAAGTAAGAAAGAAAGAAAGAAAGAGTGAGCCTATGCCTGTGATTGAAAAATGTGAAGATTTCCCATTGATTCTTGAAGAGAGCGTGGTAATATAACCAGAGATACAATCACAGTCATTCTCCTGATCTGCAAGTTCATTATAAAGGGACCTAAGACTGTGATGGGCATGAGGGGATCAAACTTCCCCCTCTCCCCCCAAAATTGTCAGAATGTGAGAGGTAAAAGACATTAGTGCCCCCCCAAAGCCAGTGAGGGCAGAGTACTGTAATAAGCTCTCTTTGGTTTAGGTCATCTGACCAGTAGGGAAAGGAAGGAGAGAGGGAAGGAGGGAGGGAAGAAGAGGCTGCATGGAACATACAAGTCACAGATAAAATCACTTTGGGTTTTGAACATTTGACTCCCAGTTATTGAAATGGAATTTCAAGAATGATCCCGAAGGATCACAACTCAAGAGAAAAACTTCCTTTCCCCTCCTTCCTTGTGTTGAAACCCAGGACTCTACCCCCAAGTCACCCAGGGACGGGCCTGCTTGGCCCTAATGACAGCCTTCTCATCTAATGAGCATCACGAGAACTACAGCCCCTGCCAGGAGCCTCTGGCACCAGATTCTCCTCCAACCCAGTGCCTAATGCCAGTACATGTTCTACAGCAGCTGCACTGATGCCTCAGTGAGCCAGTTCGGCATTTCCCACTGGGTAAGGAGCTGCCATTTACTTATGCCCAACACTAATCCAAACATGAAACGATCTCAAGAAAATGGCCAACTGGGCTGATGATAAGAAAGTTTACAAATGAAGCTTTCAAGGAGGCCTTCTTTCCACCACCACATGCAACTGTAAGCTACAGATTTCACACCTGGAAAGGAGGGCAGAGAGCAAGATGCTGTTCACAAGCGCGGTGCAGAGGGGTTTGCTTGCCTTCTTGTCTGTGTGGGCCCTTTTAGCTCACCTCCTTCTGGTGGGTGAGCTGTAAGTCAAGTGCTGATACATCCAGAAATGTAAAGCTGTAGAAGCATATGGAATAGCCCGTATAAAGGCCCAAGTGCACAGAGAGGAATATCAATATGCCCTCCTTTCCAATGATCTAGCCAGTGAGACAGGTACACACCCAGAGAGAGTTGAACACATTTTAGGTGACCTGCCTCTACTTGGAGCAAAGTTGGGGTTTCAAAGGAGAAAATGGTCAACTGCCTTAGGGAAGAGGCAGGGAAGGGAATAGTGTGCAGAGGACCCCACCATAAAGTTCCGTGGTTTTCCAGCTGTGCTTCTCGGAGTGCCAGCGGCCTTCTCGGAGTGCCTGGGCCTTCCTCTGCAGCTTCCAACAGAAAGCATCACTACTTATCAATTTTCTACCGAGGTGCCAAAAGATGCAATTAAAAAAAAAAAAAGATATTGTTGGGATGCCTGGCACACAAATTCCTCAAGATGGATATTTTACTATATGTTGGCAAATTGAATTTAAATAAAAGATATAAATAAATAAATAAATAAATAAAAACATACATACATATGATGGATATTTTATTCAGGAAAAGTACTTGGGAAAAAGATTTGCTGCTTGGGAAGGAAAGTGAGCCTGTGTGAGCCGAGGTCTGAAAGTCTACAGAGAGAGAGCTGATCTCCTCTGGGCGAGAAATAGGAATCCGGGATGGTCAGAGATGGGAAGGGGGACGGAAGTGGGGGAGGGGACTGGGGGGAATGAGTGAGGGCAGCATGACCAGAGGCTGAATCCCAAGTTTAAAAAAAGAAAAGACAAAAAGCTTTTAGTGGCATGAATATCTAATAGGAAATTTGAACTATTTGTAAGTGCTTGCATCTTCCCAAAACACTCCGCAAATTCTTCTGGATACACAAAGACTCACAGGACTGTAGTTGCTGTTGCTTTTAGGGGAAATTAAGGTAAAGAGCTAAATTTTCTGCTTGAATCCGTGAAGCACCATCCCTCCCCGGTGGCAGTGGGGCCCACAGGAGGAGGCCCCAGGAACGAAGGGGGTGCGTGTTGCACCTGAGCCTCCTTTTCTGGGTCTCAAAGGCCAAGGAGATCCTAACTTCAGGGCCAGGCAACTAAAAATTTCATTTGAAAAGAAAAAAATGGATTAGGTCTGCAGCTGAAACTAGTTTGAAAGTCCTCTCTTTAAAATCCAAGCTCTTCATTTAATGATGAAAAAGCACAGGCTCCAGAGAGAGTAAGGGGCCCGTGTGAAGTCAAGCTCCGTCCATGGACCAGCAGAATCAGACCTGGAACCCACTTCTTCTGACCCAAAAGAAGCCGGGCCTCTGTCTGTTGTGCCACATTTAGGCCCAGCGATCTGCTATAACCACATTGTTTAGCAGGAGCACGAAGGTTGAACAAGTCTCAATCACATCCTGGCAGCGTGGAGCGCAGCACGGCCTGGCCCCAGGAACACGGGTTCTGGAATCAGAGACTCCACAGACTGTGCTGTGCCATCTTGGCAAGTGATTTAATCTCGCTGAGATTAGATTTAAAATCCTTGAATGATCGAATCTCACTCAGGTTATCATCTGTGAAGGGAACAATAATACATGCCATGCAGGCAGGACTTTTTAAAAATTTAATAAAGTAATATATGTCAAGTATATGGCCACATAGTAAACAATGGATAAATGGAAGCAATTCTTATCATTATCGAATAGAGACCTTTACAAATGCACCGCAAGATTTATTTTTAAATGTTTTTGGCTTAATTATAATTTTCATTATCCGTAATTGAGAAAATATAAAAGAATCTTAAAAAGAGAAAAAGGGATTTCCACATTCCTACTACCCTGTAAAAACCACTGTTAGCATGTTGATGTATTTCAACAGGAATGATTTAGAATGTGCCATTTCTTGTGCCTTGTAACCTTCCAAGAGCACTCAATTTAGAATAAAAATTTGGCAGGAATGCATTCTCTTCTAAAACCAATTTCTTGTTTGTTTATTTTTTATTTTTATTTCAGGGGGTAGTGGGAGGAGAGAAATTAGACATGGGTATAAACTATGTCAATATAAACATTATCACATTTTAAAATCGTATTTTCATCCTTTTTTACAACTGGATTTGCAGAGTGCTTTATTATCCATTAAACAAGTTCCCATGTAGTATCTTCTTTGATGCTCTTAATAGTCCAGGGCACCAGGTGCTGTTATTAGACACATTTTACAGATGAGGAAATTGAGGATCAGAAAAGTTAAATGATTTACTCTAGGTCTTTCAGGTAGTAAGAGCTTGGACTGCAGCCTAGGATTTCTGACTCAAAGCTGGTACCTCTCTGCTAATTATCCGTACCAATGAGAAGTCTCTCCAATTAGCCTTAATCATCTGAACGACCTCAAAGATAAATCAGGAAAGAGCACAGGGAGCTATGAAAGCATGGGAGTACGAGTCAGGAGATCCTGGTGTAATGCCTCTTTTCAGGATTGGCAAATCACTCACCCTGTCTGGATTTAAGAGTTCTTCATTTATCCAAGGAGAGGGGATGGATTCTCTGGGGCAGGGTCATAGCTTCTAATACTGAATTCTATTATTTTAAAGCACATGAAAAGCATACATCCTCCTAACTTGTAAAAACATTTTGATATGATGCATTAAAAACATTACCCTCTAAAGATCTAAAAGACTACAGTGAAACACTTTCCACCTAAAATGTCAACAACCTCCGATCTGGTCCAAGTAACGGAATGCACCAGTTCAAGTCCTAGGCCTTGGGTCACCTGAAGTCCCTGGGAGAAGAGCTTCTTTCGGAAATCTACGGTGCTCTGGGCCCCAATTTGGCGGAGAGAATTCAGCACAACATGAGTACCTCGAGTGGAATTCCAAATGTGGATATCTTTTTCCAAGAGTGTGGTACCCACCCGACTGAATCCTTGATGACTGTTTTATGATGTGCTATCTTGTTATTAGCTGGATATCAATGTGGGCCTTTAAGAACACATATACTTTCTGGACCAGATTTTATTGAGAGATGCTGAGGTTGGCTAAATGCTTTTTGAGGGGAAGATGGGGGAAGAATCGCTGAACTTAGCCATGATCCTTTGAATCTGAACATGGTAGGCCGAGCTCTAAATCCAAGAAATGCATGTGTGGATACAGTCTCTGAATCTAGGACCGCCAGCCAGGTCAATTCGGACACCAGCCCCCGCCAAATATGGATGAACCGTGTCCTCCTGAGCCTGAGACTCAGCTGACCTCACACTACAGGAGCTCCTGGACTCCAGGAAAACCCGGGCAGGACGTGGGACCAGCTGCTGAGCAGTAGAGGGAGGGGTACGTGGTGGCTCTCTCCCATGCTGAAACAGCAAGGCCCTTCCTGTGAACACTCTTCATTTCCTAAGTTTCAAACAAATGCCAAGGAGTTGATTTTCCGAGCCATACGTTCAAGGTCTGCCTTTGCGTTGTATTCCTGTTTCTCAGCCTGGCTCCCAAGGCTGCCGTCTATCAAGACACCCTCTCCTACCATTCCCCTGCCATGTTTGCCTATCCCCCCAGGATGAACTCTGTTCTCTTCCTACCCCTCCCCACAGTGGAAATAACACCCCGCCCCCTTCCTTGCCATCTATCCAAGGCCTTACCATCCTCCAAATCTCAGAAATCGTCATAGCTTCTTCAGGAAGCCTCCCCTGACTAGTAGGCTTATTGAAAGCTGGCCTCTTAGATGCTGACAGCAGCCGCTCTCTGTGCCTTACCTTCAGTTCTTAATCACACAAGGTCCTTCATTACCCATGTGTGTACTATAAAGCTCATCAGCTCAGCCACGTTATCATTTCCTTAAGAATGAGCACTCTGCCAGAGAGTCCTTCGGTGCACACGGAGAGAGGCAGAGGAACATGGAGTTGAGAAGCCAAGCTTTTTGGACCGATGCTTCGCTAGTAGGCGACCTTGGTCAATGGTCTAATATGCATGTGTACCTCTGCGTTCTCATCTGTAAAATGGGGACTATGACAGGATTTGCCTCATAAAGGTGTTGGAGGATTTTAGGAGTTTTTTCCGATAGCATGCTTAGCATAGGACCTGGCGTGTCTTAAAACACTCAATCAGTGTTGGCCATTGCATACAGAATGGGCTCACCCTACTACGGGCTCCACGCTGCGGACCCTGGGGTACACATATACATCAGGCACTGGGGAGTGGGGGTGGAGGGCATCCCTGGACTCAAATAATTGAACTACAACGTGATCTGCATGATCATAAAGGAAAGTATGAGAAACGGCGCATCCCCTGGCGTCTGACACAGGGCATTGCTATACTAGGTGCACAATCCATGAGGAATGATGATTTGATTTGAGTGGTGCTGGTTGAAATCTATTAAGTTAGTAATCACATACACAGTACCTCAAAAGAGTCCTTTAGTGGCTTTATAATGCAGAAACCACAGACGGGTTCAATTTGGCAGTGTTATTAAGCAAATAAATGGATTTTTAGATATTTAACTTCTAATCATATGTGAACTTCAGGAAGCTAAATGCTCCAATGACACCGCTAAATACCTCTTTGTTATAAAGCCATGGTCTGACTTTTGAGGCAAAGTTGAGGACCTAAACTCAACCCCATTAGTTCATATTTTGTCCAAAATGCAGTTTATAATGAAGTCAGCAAATTAGGTCCCTTGACCATAAACCTCACAGAAGGAAAGCAAACAGAGCATGAATCAAAAGGCTTTAGACAGCAGTTGGCTATTAGTAACATATAAATTAAGTGTAAAATCAAAGGGGAGGGGGTAAGTTCCAGTGGTTTTGGTCTCCCCGTAACTTAACACAAACAATCTGAATACAAATAACAGTAACGGTAACAATAACAATATAAGCTCTTTCGTGATGTTTTTGACAAAATGACAAGCTCAGTAAGTTTGCACGAGCCTCATTTTTAAGTCTCTGCCTCTGTCCCTAACTTGTCAGCTGCTTGTTCCAAGTTGTCATGGCCCATATGGTGTCGAAACAACACAAGCCACTCGGAGACCTCGCCTGTATTTTTGAACAATGGGGTGAGTCACGGTTAGCCACAAGTGTGATTCTATTACCACTGGCGGTTTGTATCACCAAACTTGCACAACTCCGCCTGAATCATGTTAATTAAGTTTTGAGTGCTGCTATTTCAAGTTATTTAATTCGCCCCTAGAGTTACATCGAGTGGGAACTTGGCCCGTTGCTTTCAAAGGAGTTTGAAGACTCACACGCCGGCCCCATTGTTTTCCTACATATTTAGAGATTGTTAGAACACCCTGCAATTGCTCCGCGGACTCTAGAAGCTTCTTCCCAGTCTCTGCGGTCTATTGGCTAAATTTATATTGACGGATACTTCAGAGCACGGATTATTGAGCTAATAGACCACAACGACTCACTATTGTGCACACCACAACCGTCACGCCCGCTTATAAGGCAGATCTGTTCCATGTGACTGAAAAGAAAGAGATACACCAGAGAACACTTTTGAAAAGTCACCTCACAAGCCCTGATCATGTTAGTCGTATAAAATCATCTGTCGAGAAAACCTGGAGCGCTCCAAGAACACTCATGCCTCATAATGGCCTATAAATGTTTTTGTAAGAGTTCCAAAAAAGTGCACAACCAGTACATTTCTGTTTTCTATTTTTGTGCCTTGAAAAAAAAAAAAAAAAAGTAAAAATAGCCAGAGGGCTGGGTCTTTTTTATTTTTTTATTTTTTCCCCCCCCGCCTTTGACAATTTGTGAAAAAATAAAAAGTTCACTCTAAGGCTGAAACTTTGCATGCCAAGTTTTTGCTTGGAACTAATTTTTATGACTGAGTTATAAAGCCCCTGGAAGGGGGGTGGGGGGTTCACGTGGAAATGCTGACACAGCTTTACCCACAGTGGCAAGGAGGGAGGAGCTATAATGCGGATTTGTACCTTGTTTGCTTTATTGTTGCTTTTAGAAGAGGAGTCTTGGGCCTAGCCTTGGGCACTAAACTCTACACACTGCTCACAGGCATTTGTCTCTGCGTATGTTCTGACTATCTGGGCTTTGCCAAGAAGCTAGGATGGAACCCTCTTTGGAAAGGAATCTGGTCATCCATTGCAGAAGAGGGCAGACTGACTTTCCTGACTTTTACTGGATTCCATTATCCCAGAGACACACCTACCTTCCCCGGGCTCTAACAACAATAGCTAGCGCCAGAAAGCAGGGAGCAGTCCAAGCTTTCCCTTTAATAGTTCTTTAAATCTTAATTTTTGATGATTGTCTGCTGGTAAAACTAGAAAAGCTAATGATGAGCTGTTTGTGCAGATTCAACTATAATGTGAATTACTTGGACTCGAGAATGTCTGAGGATCCGAATTACTTTTAGTCTACAACATCACTACTAGCGTTTTAAGGTGGATATCTAATGAACTTATTTTGATTTGAACTAGAAAGACTATAGCTGGAAGCTTTTGAGAGCAGCAAGATTCTTTTCATTTTTACCACCTGAGGGATGCTGTTCAAAAAAACATTCCGTTGCCGCTGTAAGAAGATTGAACTTCAGAACTCTACAACCTGCTCATATCCTAAAAGAGCAACACCAACAAATAATTATTCATTAATGTCAAGAAAACCCGTGAAATCTGTGGAAACCGCTATCTAATGCTCCTGTGGATTGCACATTATCAAATTCAAAATTTCTAGGTGTGACCGGCCCAGCTTTGTGTTCTAATGATGTTGCTCAACTAAAGCAGCCCAGTGGGGTCTTCAGACCTGGGGTCTGCTCTGACTTCGGCAGGTCGGTTAAAACTCCTAGAGCGCAGCTCACAGAGGTGTCATGTTTTTCTAAAAAAGAAAAAAAAAAAAAAAAAACTTGCTTCGTGTAATTTTTCCAGTGAGTCTTTATTCCATTAAATTGAAAAAGGGAAAAGGCTTTTCTGAACTTTCAGTGTTTTGTAGCTTGGGCTTTATTTCCACCTTAAAATCTTTACCTGGCCATGATCTGTTGTTCCATTACTGGAGGGCAAAAATGGGAGGAATTGTCTGGGCTAAATTGCAATTAGGCAGCCCTGAGTGCGGCTGGCACCAGTTAACTTGGGATATTGGAGTGAAAAGGCCCGTAATCAGCCTTCGGTCATGTAGAACAATGCATAAAATTAAATTGACATTAATGAATAATTGTGTAATGAAAATGGAAGAGGAGAGTTAATTGCATGTTACAGTGAGTGTAATGCCTAGATAACCTTGCATTTAATGCTATTCTTAGCCGTGCTGCCAAGACTGCTACAGAACCTCTCTCAGCAGGAAGTCATTAAAGCTGTGAGTAGATAATGCAGGCTCAGTGAAACCTAAGTGGCAACAATATAACAAGAGTTTCTTTCAGACCTTAGTGTTTTCTGAAAAAAAGGGCATGTTGAGGTAATTTGTACACATCTGAATGAAAACAGGAAACTGCGAGCAATCTATTTGCAGTTTGTCCAGTCTCGCAGATTCCCCAACCACTGTGGAGACCAAGGTCAGCTCCCGCAATCAAAGACAGGCCTGAACCACTAGGGCTTACAAGGCAATAAGCACCCAGCTGTCTACCAGCTACAACTTAGTTTTGTTAATCACTTAGTGTGGCGGAGTCTGTGAAAGGTTTGACCTCAGACTCAGCAGACCAGAGGACTGTGTGCTCCGGCCCAGCTCCTGGACAGCACCTGCTCAAACAGATCATCGGTTCAGGAGTCCTAACATTCTCAAATACCCGCCCTGCAACTTTCATTTAAAGCTCTGTGTACTTTGATGCTGGCAAACAGATCTTTCCCCGACCTGCGTCTCTGGAGAAGAAAGGATTTAGGATTTCTCAAAATCTGCAAAGAAGAAAAGCCACGGGATTCTTCTCCCCACTAACTTCCTTTTTGCTCTGGTTTTATTCCGCGCCCCCCCACCCCCCCCCCCACCACCACCACCCACCCTGGGTTTATTTTTTATTTTTTATTTTTTCTAACTTTCAGTCGTTGCAACGTATTTGCAGGTAGTAGTTGTTGTAATTTTGTGCCTAATTGATGGACCGTCCAGAGGGAGTGCACTCGCCCAGAAGGACGCTCTCGGCCTGAAGGGAGCAGTGATGAGTGCGGGCTCACCCGGCCAGTGGTCCTGGGTGGAGTGGACGTGTGGCCAGCAGCCGGTGAAAAAAGACCAAGACAAAGCAGATCCCAGGGAAAGTGCTTGATGGAGGTGGACAAGTTTACGTATCTGTCATTTTCCTTTTTTTTTTTTTTTTAACAAAATATAGCTTTAAACCTCATTTGGAAAACAAAACTCTGAGTGTTAGCAACAGTAGCCAAGATTTATTCGTTGAAAGGGGACTCTAAATCTTTTTCAGTATCATATTTCTGTTTTGCAAATCCAGGTGTCAGTACATATTTCAACCAATGTGATTTTTGATTGAGGAATTATTTCATCCTTAGGGCTTTGCTTTGTTATTTTTTGATTTGCGTGGAAAACTGTTTTTTTTCCCCCTTCACATCATTCAGGATGGATCTTCAGTGTTGCTTCATGAATATCTTTTGCTCCAGTCCTCCACTCATGTTTCCAAGGCTTTCTGGTCACAGACAGGATGAAGAGCTCATGCTCTGAAGACTCAAATAGTATTAGATGCTTCTTCCGTTGAGAAATTCTCACAAATACTGAATATCTGAAAAAAAGGTTAATGAGCCCAAATGGAACAAATGTCCCCTTAGGTACTGAGGAATGTGTCTAGAACATGATACACAACATCGAATTCTGTTGGCCAAGTTAATACTCAATCACTTAACATTCTCAGATTAAAAAATAATAATAGTAATAATAATAATAATAACAACATGGAGAAGAAGGAACACACAGAGAGAAGAAAAAGAACCAGAAGAATCCTGAATTAAGATTCAAGGGGTGCCTGGATGGCTCAATCAGTTAAATGCCTGACTCTTGATTTTGGCTCAGGTCATGATCTCAGTGTCATGATCTCAAGGTCATGAGATCTAGTCCTATGTTGGGCACAACACTGAGTGTAGACTCTGCTTGAGATTCTCTCCCTCTCCCGGTGCCCCTCCCCTGTCTCTCTCTCTCTCTCTCTCTCTCTCTCTCTCTCTCTTTCAAAAAAAGGAATAAAATAAAATAGATTCAAGCCATTGGCATTTTTTGTTCCCAGAGCTTTATCTGTCAGAGAGTTATACCCTTGCTTGTTCTGTGGTTTTGACAAATTCTTATCTTCTCTAAGCCCTCAGTTCTGAGATAGCAATAGCAAAGTTTATGTCACATATGTTCTTATTAATGAATTAATTTTTCTTCGTTGGGGTATTGGGGTTGGGGTTTATGTGCCAACTCTTTCTTTCTTTCTTTCTTTCTTTCTTTCTTTCTTCTTTCTTTCTTTCTTTCTTTCTTTCTTTCTTTCTTCTTTCTTCTTTCTTTCTTTCTTTCTTCTTTCTTTTTTCTTTCTTTTTTTTTTTTTTTAGGGAGAAAGAGAGAGAGATAATGAGATATACAGCATGAGCATGAACCCGGGGAAGGGGCAAAGGGAGACAGAGAATCTCAAGCAGGCTCCACGCCCAGCACAGAGTCTGACCCCAGGCTCAATCTCACGATCCTGAGATCATGACCTGAGCCGAAATCAAGAGTCAGACGCTTAATGTACTGAACCACCCAGGCACCCATGTGCCAATTCTTAATTAAAACTTCTAAATGGTTTCCCTCACAGTGTTGGAAAAGATTACTGTTTTTTGTTATTGTTGCTATTATTTTCAAAAGAGTACCCAATGAATTTTTGATTTGCATTTAGGAGCCAAAATACTTGAAGTAACTATGTTTTTAATTTACTATTAGCTAAACACTTATAGTTGAACCTACATAGGTTAAATGTCTGTGTGATGTCTTTCAACTGTACTTTATTGCTATAAGAATAGGCAAGATAGAATTCTGATCTATCATACTGATAATTTCAACATTTATATGTTGTTGTTAATTGGGTGCCCTGGGATCTTTCTTAGGAATATGGAAATGTTACCGCCAGAAGGGGCTACAGGCGTATGGTATGCGCCAAAAATACTTGCTGAGGGGAGAAAAAAATTAGCATGGGATCTTAGAGACCATTAAGTCCAGTGGCTTTCCAGCATTTGTGACTGCAGCTCATAATAAGAAATATATTTTATATCGTATCTCACTAAACACACGTACAGAGTACACAGTTGAAACAAAAGTTATACAAGAAGACTTATCTTTACAGATGCAATTAACTCTGATGGTTTCCACTGTAATCTATTTTACCTCATGTTTTTAAGATTGCTAGTTGTTAACCTACTAGGTTAATTTCATGACCCTCTAAAAAGCCATGACATTCAGTTGGAAAAATACTTATCTAATCCACTTCTCATTTTATAGATGAGGCAATTGAGCCTCAAAGGCCACTAGAGAGAATTATTTTGAAAAGTAGTATACGTTCATATGTCTAGAATAAACTAACATGAAGCTAGTTTTAAATGCACCTAGGTATTGACATCTCCTTATATATTTTTTCCTTGCTCCTACTTCTCAAACACCCACGGCCCATCATTTGTCAGCTATGTCACTCTGTCTAAAGAGATCAGATTAATCCAGTGGAATTTATTCTGAATAAGCCACACTGAGCACTAGCAAGTATCCTCTCCTCGTTTGCAAATCAATCTCTTGATGACTTTCCAAATTTTTTTCCAGGAATTAAAGTCAAATCTACATTAACTATCTTTTTTTTTTTTTAATGTTGTGATAAAACAACCAACTACACAAAGCAGTCCCTGGATCTGCGACTTTACACATTTATTTCATTACCTAAGCAAGAATTGAAAAATGCTTTGATGTCCAAACAAAAGTTTGTGTTTGCATTCCCTGATGAAGCCCATAACATACTGGCAAAACATCAGTTAAAAGAAAAAAAAGACTGAAGCTCGGTTTTTATATATTTATTTTTTACTTCCCACATGCATCTTCCCAGATCTGTGTCTAGATGGTTAGATTAACAGCTCACCACTCTTTCTAAAGAATATCCAAAATACATTAGTCTGTGCTTCGCTTCTGAGATGATTTTTAGTTTAAATCCATATGTGAATGGAAATAAATCACAGGTGGGTTCCTTTTTCGTTACTGTTTTTATTATCATGATTATTATCAGCAATTATACTGTTATTTTTAATCAAATATAGATTAATTCTTTGCTTTTCAACTGCTTACAGGAGTCTAGAGCAAACGTGTCGTTTGTCAAGGAGAGGAAAGGAAATGTTCAGTGTTTGAGGACCTGCACAGGCCTCTGGGGCCCATTAATCGAGGGAGAAGGCATGATGCTATCCCTCACCATGGTTGCATTAGAGGAAATGGCCACTTCTAAAGAAAGTTTATGACTCGAAAACCTTTTAAAGGTATGTACATTGGCTCCCAAAGTAGGTTATTTTTGAGGGCAGATACCGTTTCAGTATTTCTGTAATCCTGTAGGGTAACATGATGCCTTCCACATAGGAAATGCCCAATAAATGTGTATTTTAATTTTGTAAGACAAGCACAGAATATCATCCTGAATTTCATAGTTTTTGCTTGATGTTGCAATGACTTCTATAAAAATGGGAACTGGCGAGATGCCTGGGTGGCTCAGCGGTTGAGCATCTGCCTTTGGCCCAGGGCGTGATCCCGGGGTCCTGGGATCGAGTCCCAGATTGGGCTCCCTGCATGGAGCCTGCTTCTCCCTCTGCCTGTGTCTCTACCTCTCTCTCTCTGTGTCTCTCATGAACAAATAAAATATTTTTTAAAAATGGGACTGGTATTGTAATGCAGCTTTTCACGGCTCGATCTTGTTGCAAACACTCAAGTGTGTATGACAATTCATGCAGGGAGCTAGAGTTCATCCATTGCCAAAGCTATATAATATGTTATTCTATGACTATACCACAATTTCTTTAATCGTCCTCTACCCAGGTAGCTGCTATCTCCTTTAAATATCTCCTGGTGCCCAAGTGCCAGAAGTTCTCTTCGGCAGTGCCTCCCAGTCTTTTTCACATCATGGCACCGTCAGACCACACTCACCTGACCTGACCCAACTTGCTGGGCCTAGAGCTGCTCTGACACCACTCAAAGACCCCCACAGCACAGCTGTGACTTCTCCCTGACACCGTCTACCACTACAGATAAGTTAAAGCCTGTGCTATCAGGCAACTGGTCACAAGGTAAGGGATTGCCAGGTCTTGGGGTATGAGAATGCTTGATTTCACAGTGCAGCTTCCCAAACTAATCTAATGCCATTTTTTCATCCAAAGAGCAAAGCATGTCCATGTAGGCCACATCCTCACCAATAGTTGCTATTAGTCTGAATTTTTGCCAGTTTCGTGGATACAAATTCTACCATAGTCTTAGTTTGTATTACTAATGATTTTGAGCATTTTTATATATAACATTTGCTTTATGTATTTCTTCTTTGTGATATGGCTGTTCAAATATTTTGCCCATTTTTAATTTGGTTCACTTTCTTTTTTTCTACTGACTTGAAAGAACTCTTTATATATTCAGGACAATGTGTTGGTTATTCATTGTCTCAATCAGCATGGGCTATCATTAAAAAAAAAGCTTATAGACTGGCTCAAAAAACAGAAGATTATTTGTCACAATTCTAGAGGCTAGAAGTCTGAGATCAGGGTGTCAGCATGGTCACTTTCTGGTGAGAGCTCTCTTCCTGGATGGCAGACAGCTACCTTTTCACTGTGTCCTCACATGACAGGGAGAAAGACACACAAGTTCTGGTATCTCTCCACCATAAGGTCCTCACCCTTATAGCCTCGTCTAACCCCAATTACCTTCCAAAGGACTCACTTTCAAAAACCATTGTAGTGGGGTGGGGATGGTTAGGGCTTCAACATATGAACCCAGAGGGAGGACACAGTTCAGTCTATAGCATATGTATTGCAATATCTTCAAGTTATCTTTATGCTTTTCTTATGGTGCTTTTTGATGAACAATAGTAAACTCACAAGGATTGTTTTTATAGCAACAAAATTGTTGTGTCATATATTCTTCTAAGACTTTTAAAGTTTTGTCTTGTTTAGTTTTAATCTATCTGGAATTTGTTTTTGTGAACAAGTGAGGTAGAGATTCATTCCATTCTTTGTCCATATGGATAACAGTCTAAGTACTATGTATTGTGTGATCCATACTTCTCATGTGAGCTGCTATCTCACTGACCTCAGTGATTATTTATGGCAGACTTTGCCAGGCTTCCATGTAAGTGTGGATCTGTCTCAGAGTTCCCTTTTCTGTTTCATTGCTCACTATTATTATCCCTTTGCCAATTTACATTGGCTGAGATACTATTTATTTATGGTATATTTTGATACATGAAAAAGCAAAATCCTTTAGTTTTTGTGTTTTTTTTTTTTTTTTTGTCTTCTTCAAAAGGGTCTTGACAGTTGTTCTTGGGCTTTTGTTCCTACTTATCACCTTCTCAAGTTCCTTTTGGATTTTTTTAAATAAGTAACTATAGCTAAAATTGGGAACAACTGAAATTCTAAGAATATTAAGATTTCCTATCTAATATCATGGTTTACCTCTCCATTTATTAGATCTTCTATGTATTTCATTGAAGTTTAAATTTTTTTGCAAATAAGTCTTAAAAAAAAACCCAAATAAGTCTTAAACCCTTTGTTATATTTATTCTTGGATATCCTATATTTTGTTAAAATTATAAATGGCATATAGACATATTAAAGTATGTCTTCTATTTTGTGGCCCATATATAGATATGTGTGTTATTTTTACATATTGGTTGTATATCTACCCATCTTAGTAAATTTTTACATTGATTGCAGATATTTCGATAGATTACTTTGCATTTTTTTCATAGAAAATAATGTAATTTGAGAATAATGGCAATTCTGCTTGTTCTTTTCTAATTTTGATTTAATTTCATTAAAACATCTCTTTTTAGTTATTGTACTGGCTAGATCCTCTGGCAGAATGTTGACTACAATTGATGCTACCTTGGTTTACTTCTTGATATTAAAACATATGCTTCTAACTTTTGACAATTCAGAGTATGTTTATTATGGATTTTTCAAGAAAGGAAGCTCCCTTCACTCCTCGTTTACTAAGAATTTTGCTTGGATTTTAAATCATAAATACATATTAAATTGTATTAAGCACTTTTCCTGTATCTATTGAAAAAAATTCATATTGGTTTTTATCCTTTAATCTATTACTGAAGTAATTATATTGATCAAGCTTCTAAACCCAAACCTTCCTTGCATTCCTGGGATAAACTAAACTTGGTTATACTAACTCAGGATGGGTTATTCTTTCTCATAAACTACAGTAAGCAGTTTTCTAATAATTTAAGATTGTCAAACTCATAATTAAGTGTGGAATGAAACTGTAATTTTCCTTTATTCTTTTACCTTGTCTGCTTTTAAAAAAAATTTGGTAATACTAGCTTTATATAATAATAATTGGAGGGGATCCCTGGGTGACTCAGCAGTTTAGCACCTGCCTTCTGCCCAGGGCATGATCCTGGAGTCCTGAGATCGAGTCCCACATAGGGCTCCCTGCATGGAGCCTGCTTCTCCCACTGCCTGTGTCTCTGCCTCTCTCTCTCTCTCTCTCTCTCTCTCTTTCTCTCTTTCATGAATAAATGATTTTTTAAAAAAAAATTGGAGAATAGTCCCTCTTCTCTATTTTCTAAAGAAATGAAGTTAGAAAAATCTGTTCTTTGACTATCTTGCAGAACTTGTCTGCAAAACCACTTGTGAACTCTATTTTTTCTTTTATCAGATTTTGCAATTCAGATTTTTCTTGATGTTTATTCTATTTATAGTTTTAAATTATTAACATAAAATTATTCAAATTTAACCCTTATGTTTTAAATCTCTGTCGTGTCTCAGCCCCCCTCTTCATTATTAGTATTGATGTGAGTATTCTTTTTCACTTTTTAAAATCAATCTTGCCAGGGAATTGTGCATTTCATTAGGCTTTTCGAAGAACTAGCATTTGTCTTTATTCATCCTTTATATTAGATTATCCTTTTCATTTCACATTAACTTCTGATCTCCATCATATCTTTCCAATAGTTTTGTAGCATTTATTCTATTGTTATAGCCTAATTCTGAGGTTGGCAAACATTTCTATAAAGGGCTAGATGGTAAATATTTTAGGCTTTGTGAGAGGTCCATCTTCTCTTGCAACTATTCAATTCATGCCTCTGTGACATGAAAGCAGCCACAGACAACATGTGCATGATTAGGCATGACTATGTTCCAATAAAACTTTATTTGTAGAAATAGGGGCAAGATTTGGCCCAAAGACCATAATTCATTGAGTCTTGGCCTAACTTTTGGGTTTTTGATATGTGTTCTGTACACTTCCTGACGGGTCCCTGGGAAATTTTCAAGGGGGTAAGCTCAAAACTATTTTCATGATAATGTTGAGATGTTATTTACTTTCTAACTATGTTACCTTGAACTGACTGTGCAAAAGCAAGGATGGGTAAAATTGCTGACACCTTAACACAGATCAGGGCAGTGGTCCATTGTATTACTCACCAAATGCATCATTTATAAAAATAAATGCCAACTTCACTTAAGAATGACTTAAACAAAACAGTAAAAATATTAATTTTATTAAATCTTGATCCTTAATTACATATCTTTTTAATACTCTGTTGAATTGGGATTTATACATAAAGCACTCCTGCTGCATTTTAAAGTATAGTGCTTGTCTCAAGGAAAACCACTATATGACTGTTGAAGTTGCAAGCTCAACTAGCCATTTTCATCAGGGAACCCCATTTTCACTTTAAAGAAGTAGACAAACTATAGGTATTCAGCTTTTAGTATTTAGCAGACATTTTCTCAAAAATGACTGAAATGAAAAAAACAAACAAAAAAAAACAAAAACAAAAAAACAAAAAAAATGACTGAAATGAGCTTGAAAACAACTGAAAATATGTACTACCAATGTTAAAATTTGAGCTTTCAAGTAAAATTAGAATTTAATATTGTTATCTGTCATTGTGAGCTTGACAGATTCCCAATACTTCAAGGCTGTTCCAATGAAATCAGTGGTGTTATTAATAAGTATATATTTTTTTCATATAATGAAATATGTCAACATTCAGAAGATCTCTGTAACTCAGCATACCAATATTTTCTAGATTATCAATACATGTTATTACAAAACCACGCATGGGTAAAAGATTCATTCAAAGTACAAGACATACCAACAGATCTTAGCGTAACGGACCATGAAAGATTCATTGATGTGGTTTCAGATTCCACATTGCAACTAACCTTTAAAAGATTACCACTAGTGGAGATTTGGCATAGTATCAAAGGAAAATTTTCACAATTATATAAAAAGGCTGTTAAAATGCTCTCCTTTTCCCAATACATGTCTGTGTGAGGCCAGATAGTCTTTATATACTTCAGCCAAACTAATATATTATAGAAGATTGAATGCAGAAACAGATATGAGAATCTAGCTCTCTTCTGTTAAGTCAGACATTAAAGAGATTTGCAATAATGTAAAACAATTCCATGCTGCTCACTAAATTCTTCAGTTTGGGAAGATATTTTTATTGAAATATGAAGATAATATATGATGGATTTATTATTACTTTTAAGTGAATTAATATATGTCTCAAACATTTAATTTCTAATTCTATAAACATTGACAGTTATAATCACATAAATACAAGCTCTTTGGGGCTCTGATAATTTTTTTGAAGGATTTTATTTATTTATTTGAGAGAAGAGAGAGAGCACATGAGCAAGCACAAACACTGAGGGAGAGGGAGGAGCAGAGAGAGAGGGAAAAGCAGGCTCCCCACTGAGCAGGGAGCCCAACATGGGACTCCATCCCAGGGCCCTGGGATCATGACCTGAGCTGAAGGCAGACACTTCACCGGCTGAGCCATCCAGGTGCCCCAAGCCCCTGATAATTTTTCAGTGTTACAAGGTCATGAAACTTGAATGTTTGAGAGTAACTGGTTTAGCTTATTAAATTGAATACATAGCTTATTAATATTTAGACTTTTTTTTTATTTTACTTATTTATTCATGAGAGACAGAGAAAGGGAGAGACACAGGCAGAGGGGAGAGGCAGGCTCCCTGCAGGGAGCCCCATGTGGGCCTCCATCCTGGCACCCCAGGATCATGCCCTAAGCCAAATCAGATGCTCAACCACTGAGCCACCCAGGCATCCCAATATTTAGACTTTTAAAAAAGCAATTATTTTAGATTATAAATGACCTTTACAGCCTGTTTTTAATTGCATTTCTTATGTTTTGGTAGGTAGTGTTATCAATATCACTCAGTTATAAGTGAATATTGCATTGTTATTGTAATGTTTGCCTTGACAATGAGTAATTTAGAAGAAGAATGTGTTTTTAGTTTCCCAAAATGTACATATTTTAATTTATTTTGTTATTGACTTTTAATTTAATTGCCTCTATCTATGCAATACCAATTTTTCAAAATTTGCTGTGACTCATTGATGTCTTAAGATATGATAACATTTATAAAGATCCCATCTGTATTTGAATATAATATGTGTTGTCTAAGAGTGAGTTCTATAGATGTTCTTTAATCATGTTTGCTCATGATAGAGCTCAATTATTCTCTATCTTTACTAATGTATTGTCTACTTGACTTGATCAATAATTTAGGGAGGTATGTTAAAATCTTCCACTGCAGTGGGGATTTTGTCCAATTCCCCTTTAACTATCAATAATTCCTTTTCATATTTCAAGGCTACTTTATTAGATCAACTCAACCATAGGATAGTTATAATTCTTGGTAAATTAAAACTATTATTGGGAGAAATCCTTTTAGTCCCAAATAATATTTATTTTTTTTATCTTAAAGTCAATTTTGTTTGGCACTTAATTCAGCTCTTCCACTTGTATTGTATGGTGGCCCACCATTTTTCATACTTTCAATTTCAGCCTTTCTATATCTTTAAACCTTTGTTGTATTTCATATAAAATACCAGTGGATTTTATTTTTACTCAACCTGACAAGCTTGTCATTTAATAAGCATATTTAATCTATTTGTATTTGTTAGAACTATGATAATTTTAGATAGTTTCTACTGTCTTGCCTTCTTTTATTATTTTTTTATTTCTTGTAATTGAGAGTTAATTTATTTGTTAAGGGCTTATTATTGTATTAATAAATGTTAAATGTTTAATTGTAGATGTGTTATTTATATTAATAAAATGTTAATGTTCATTATTACATTTTCACTTTTATTGGTTTAAAAGTTATGAATGCTATTTCTATAATTTTAAGAAATAAATTACTCTTAAAAATTTTTATCATGCATGCTAAATTTATGAAGTATAAATTTAAAAATGTCTTATCCTGAATACTATGAAGATCTCAGAGCATTTTTATTGTGACCTGCCCCATGACTTTCATGCTGGTACTGCCCAGTATTTTAATCCTGTCTTTTGAATTCTATAAATTAAATCTGATTTTTAAATGGGCTTATACAGACAGAAAACATACTTTTTAAAGTTACCTATGAGTTTAATATGTTGTTTGTTTATCTTTTTATCTTACAATGCAGCTATTCCTTCCGGGCTCATTTTTAGTCTTCTTGAAGTATGTTCTTTACAAGTTCCTTTAATGAAGATTTGCTAGTGATAAACATGCTTTTGTTTATCCTACAAGCTCTCATTTTTTTAAAAGATAATTTGCAAGGTACACAATTCTAGGTGTATAGTTATTTTCTGTATATGTCCTTATATAGAGAGATTATATATATATAATATATACACACACGCACAGACACACACACACTCACACACACTCCCCCTCCCCCTGCCTGCTTTTATGGTATCCATTATTGCTGATGTAAAGTCTGCTGTCAGTTAAATTGTCATTCTTTCACTCCTTTGCTGCTAGTAAGATTTTTCTCTTTGTTCTTGATAATCTGCTGATTCACTGTAATATGTCTAGATGTGGATGTTTCTAACTTATACAGCTTGCTATTATTTCGCTTCCTTTGTAGATTCATCTTTTATCAGTTCCAGGAAATTCCATGCTGTTAATTCTTTGATTACTGCAACTCCTTCATTCTCTTTATTTTCTCTTTATGACTCATTCTGTCTCCCATGACTTAACTAACCACTCTCATGTTTTCTATCTTCTTACCTTTCTGGACAACTTTCTTAGTAATTTATCCAGATCTACGTTTCCATTTACTAATTATTTATCCATTGGTGTCTGTTTCTAATTGCAATATTTTTATCATTAAATTCTGTGTGGTTTTTGTTTTTGTTTCACCAAAAATTTTCAAGGGATCTTTAAGAACTCTTGGAAATGTACTCATTTTTATGCTTTTACTTCCTTAAACATTATATGCGTTTTTTGCATACTTTTATTTTATATTGTATGCCTACCAATTTAATACCTGTAGTCTTGAAACTCTCTATCTTTGTTGTTTCAGCTCATGGTCACTGATCATAGCTGGTTTTCCTCTGTGTTTGGAGTTTTTTTATGTTTTTTTTTTTTTTAATTGTAGGCTCATATTTAAGTGATTTTCATTTCTGGGAATCAATTGGCTCTAAACTAGGATGCTTCCCTCTAAAAAACTTTTTCATTTGCTTCTGCCAGGAAACTACCAAGCAGAGAGCATTCATTCCCATTTGAGAGTCCTGGCTTAATATGAAAATACCAAATTTAGCTTTTCCACTGTAGCTATTGGCTTTTTGAAAGAAAAATATAAAATAGGGAACTACTGGAGTATTTGAGCAAGGAATTGACTTATTTCACTTAAGTTTTAAAAAGAGCACTAGCCTTACAATGAAAACAGACTACAGGAGAGATAGATGCCAGAGATGGAGCAACATGAGGGCATGAGCAAGGGAATCATTATGGAACATGGAATTTAAGCAAGGCAGTGAGAAAGGGGAGGTCATCAAGAAGGAGAGGGATACTGAAAAGCTGATAGGGTCAGTGGATCCGAGATCCCAAAATGGCTAAAGAATTGTTAGAGATGGACCAGCCAGAGTCAGCTAGCTGCACAGATAAGAAGTGATACTGAATGCCTGGAAATGATATTATCCAGGGGTTTTAGCTATTATAATGATAAGGTCTACCTACCTGTGGGAATGAGTGGCTGAGGTAGGGTGGAGGTCAAGACTTTTAGAGGAGAGGATGTTTACAGGATCATCTACTTCTTATGAAAGCTCCCAGAATTTATTTATTTATTTATTTATTTATTTTTATTTATTTTTTTTTTGAAAGCTCCCAGAATTAAAGCAAGAAGAGAAACTCTTTTCTCTTTGTTTACTTATACAATGAATGAAAGAGGTTTGCACATTTGGAGCAGAAAGAGAAATACTTTATTACAATTTTCTTTTCTAGAGAGACTATAAAAGTAAAGTTCATACACCACTCCTCAGAGGCCCAGGCTCTCTGGTGACATCTTTTCAATCATTATCATGATTGAAATCATTTTCATATCATCATATCATCATTTCATATCATCATTTTCCTTCCTTAAGGAGGAAAAAACCAAACAATTTGTGTTTCCAATTTAAAACAACAACAACAAATTTGGTAAGTGAGTGGCATAGCTCCCCAAATTCCATTTAGCATAGAAATAATTTCAAAATTTAGGGGACTTTTGGGTGGCTCAGCGGTTGAGTGCCTGCCTTTAGCCAAGGTTGTGATCCTGGAGTCTGGGGATTGAGTCCCACGTCGGGGTACCTGCATGGAGCCTGCTTCTCCCTCTGCCTATGTCTCTGCCTCTCTTTCTTTGTCTCTCATGAATATATAAATAAAATCCTAAAAAAAAAAAGAAAGAATTTCAAAATTTTCTAGTAAATGATTATTCACCTTTTTGTGGGTGATTTTTCTATTTTCTGTAATCTTGCTCCTAAATGAAGTCCCTCTGTCAAAAAGTCCATTTTATTTCCTAAATTAGAGTCTGAGTATTATTTAGCCAGAGTCTAGTTCTTCTTCTCTAGTAATGTTATTTTTTATTGGGTGGGCTTTATTGTCCTTCTTTTATTTGTGTAATATACTGTGTTCCCATGCCAAACACTAGAAGACTTTTGTCATATTCTACTGCCTAGAGCCCTGTCACCATTCAGCACAGGTACCCATATTTTCTTAACCTTTTCTTGATAAATTTGTTCCAATAACCATTTGGAGTTTTCCTGGTCTGGATCCAGTCTGTATTTTCCTTTTCCTTATGGTGTTAAGGTAGAGGCAAATATGGTATCCCAGGCTTTTTAAAAGATAGCGGTCTCTGTTTACTGCACAGAGCCCCAAGAACTACAGGGCTCTTTCTAATTACTCTAATTCTGAGCCATTTTTTTGCCACTTCACCCAATGTACTTACATTAGGCCTAAGCAAATGATCATTGATTCGGAGCAATTTATGTTCTTCTAAAACTATATGTCACATTTATTCCATAATTACTTCGCAAGTTCAACATCACAATTTACTGTCACCTTTATCTGAGTTGGTTCATTTTCCAAATCACTAACAAAGGCAAGTGAAAAAACAAACAAGGATTTACTACTGACTTTGAGACCCAGCCATTAAAAAGCTTCCGTTCTCACTTCAAGTCAGATTTTACTACGCAAACATTGACTGACATTTTACTATAGGACTCACTGTGCACTACATGTTTTCATAGGCATGTGTGATCAAATCCTCACACCAACTCTTTGAAGATATTTTGTCTTTATCTGTGAAAGCTGAGGCTTGGAGAAACTAATAAACTACATAAGGTCACACAGCTAATAAATGGCAGAGTCAGGATTTGAACTCAGTCTTTTCAGCTCCAAGTTTTCATCCCGCTATACCATCTGTACATATGAATTCCTGTTGCTTGCTTTATTTTTATTTTAGCCTCTTTAAGTAGCCATATGTAAATCCTAGTTTAATTTGTTCTTTATCTAAAATATGCCATCTTTTGGTTTACAATATAAGACATAACAATTTTTAATCACTTATGATATAGTAAATGGAAATTGATGAGCTTAGTTCAGGTTTTTTTATTTTTATTATTATTTTTTAACAAAATCTATATAACACCCTGCTTATCTGGTGAGGTAGAATTTTAGAATTTATTTCAGCTGCTTCTCTGCCCACAGGTAAAAACATCAAATTATTTGGGGGCAGGTTTTCATTATTGTGAGAGGCTTCACTTAAGTGGGCTTCTTTTGTTAAGGAAACATGGGAAGAGAAGTGTGAAGACTTATTGCCATAGAGAAAGGCCCATAGTGAAAAATCGTGGCTTGAAAAAAGATGGTACCTTCTGGGATTCTATAGTAGAGAGACTTCTGGAAATGGAATTAACCAATTTTTATAAGAAGATCAAGGCTCTCTGATTCTCTGAGATTCAAGGTGATGGATAGCTCTCATATTAGACGATAGCTGCCCTGTCCAAGGTCCATTGAGAGGAGAGGTCCCCAAAGATTCCAAGGAAAAACGTACCAAGGGGCTTGGCTCATGACTTGAGCTTGACAGATCCAAGGGTTGGATGGAATAACTGATTCTGGCACTGCCTGTACCTGTGTGCAGAAAGCCCTCTGGATCCTGCCACCCTGAAAGAGTGCTGGGATTTGAAGAATAAAATGGCTATGCAAATGAAATTGAATGCAAAATCTATTATTTTGATTCCCCAGGAAAGGCAAGCAGGCCCCACTGCATCCCTGCAAGTGCAGGACCAGTCTTCAACAGTGACATCTTATGGCTGAAGTGTGGAATGGCGCTGTCATCCTTCTGACAGAACGATCATTTGGACTTCCTGGACAATGCGGAAGCAGGTGGACCTCAAAAATGAAATACTGAACTTCCGGAAAATAAATGCAAATGGGATTTCAAGCAATTTATTGAAAAATTAAAATTGATTGGTTATTGTATCCTAAGCCTGGAAAATTGACTTTCATGCACGTACTGACTATACTCTTGCCACATTTTCCTAGCTGCCGCTGCTGCTGCTGCTACTGCTGCTTCTTTGTCTTCTGCTGTTGCTGTTTCTTCTTCTTCCTCTTCTTCTTAAGTAATCTCTATATCCGATGTGGGGCTTGAACTCATGATCTGAAATCAAGAGTCACATGCTCTACTGACTGAGCCAGCCAGCCAGACCCCACCCCAGCTGCTTTGAATGACTCTCTTTACCATTTTTTCCTTGCATATATCTACCCGGTTAATCTTCCTAAAACATCATTTTTTCCCAAAAAGTCTGCAATGCTTCTTACTGCCTACAAAACAGAATCCATATTCCTCATCCTTCTATTCAACCCTACTTCACAATCTGACCCCTAAATCCAGAAAGGATAGAAGAAAAGAAATACTTATTATTATGTGAGACACTTTATGTATGTTCTTATCATTTAATTTCCACTTCAATTTTATTTTCCATTTCCCTCCTTCCTTTCAATTGAGGTGTGAATGACATACAGTAAAATGTACAAATCTGAAGTGTACAACTCAGTAAATTTTTTACGTATGTATCTACCTAAGAACCTATCATTGAAATCAAGTTGTAGAACATTATTGATTCCCCAGAAACCTCCCTCATTCGCCTCCCAGACTGTACTCTGCAAAGTGCAGCTCTCCTGGCTGGTATCACCATAGATTAGTGTTGCCTGTTCTGAACTTCAAATAAATGTAATTGTACAACGTGTCACTCTTTTGTGTCCAGCTTCCCTCAATGAATGTTATTCTTTCTCTCAATGTAATGAAATACCACTCTAGGGTTGTATGTTGTTTTTCAATACATGTAATATTCCATCATGTGAATATAACCTAATTCACTAATTTATTTTTTAAGTTGATGGACAAGTAGTTTCCTCTTTCTTTGGCTGTTATGAATAGAACTGCAAAGAATATTCTTGGATACATCTCTGTAAACATAAACACTTATTTATCTTAGGTATATCACTAGGAATAGAATTTCTGAGTTTTGGGGTGTATGAATATTTAGATTCATAGAAACTAACAGTTTTCCAAACTAACTGAAACAATTTACATTCCAACCAGCAAACAGTGCATAAGAATTCCTTGTCCCACATCTTTGGATCACTTGCTATTGTAAGTCCTTTTAATTTTAGCCAATCAGGTAAGAGTGCATTAGTATCTCACTATGATTGAAATTACCAGTTCCTTCTGATAAGTCCTACTGATCTCCTTTCCATATGCATATTGGCCATTTGGATATCATTTTTTATGAAGTGCTTGTTCAAGTTTTTTGCCCATGTCTTTTATGGCACAACTGCCTTTTCTTATTGTTTTGTTGAAGGTCTTTATGTATTTTGCATACAAATTCATTACCAGATATTTTACATATATTTAAAAATAGATGCATATGTAAATATAAATATGCAAATATCTCCTCTCAGTCTGTGCTTTGTCTCTTTATTCTTCTAATGACATCTTTTGATTGGTAGAAGTAGTTCAATTTATCAATCTTTTATTGTATGGTTAGCATTGTTTGTATCCTGTTTAAGAAATCTTTCCCTTCCCCCAAACCATGAAAATATGACAACACTTTTTTCTTAAAGCTTCATTGTTTTATTTTTCGCTTTCAGGATTATAATCCATTTTCAGGCAATTGTCTTTGTTTGGTGAGCTATCAGTACCCACTTTTGAATTCTATTCGAGGCAGATTGATAAACTCATTGCTATCCCATAACTCATCCTTTAAAAATAATAATAATGTTAGATAATTCTGCCTTTTGACTCCTGCCTAGAAATCTGTGGTCTCCTATATCTGAGTCCTCAGCTCTGGTTCCCATCTGTGCACTAGCCTCCTGGGTCTGAGGTACAGTTATTGTTTATTGCTTTACACTCTTAGCTACTTTCATGAATGTGTTACCTTGCTTCCAAATAAACTGCACACATCTTGATGGTAGGAATTGCCCATGAAGGTTAACCAAAGCTCTGTACATTATGGCCATTCCATGAATTTGAGATGGCAGCTCATTAACATGTGTATTTTTTTCTTCAAGACCATCAGGAGGGTTCTGCTGAGGACTGTCTGCTGCATAGACATTTCTATGAGTGATGCTCCTGTCATGCTGACAAATGTGTCGAATTCAATGGGACAGTTTTTAATAACATTAATGTGGTATTGCCAGGCCTTTTAGGGAGTATTTATCTCCATAGTATTGTAATATTCATTACATTCTTTCAACATTTCCCATGTTTGCTTCTTCCTTAACATCCCTCAGTTTTCATTAATGGCCTGACCAGCATGTTCTATTTTATCATTGAGGTAGAAAGTACAAGTAACTCTTTGGATATATTTCCTTTAGAATTAAGGGGAAGGGAAAGTACCAAACAGATTTAAAACCTCCACACTCCTTTTCCCACTCCTTGGGGAGAGAAAAAAAATCAGTGGGTCTAAATTTGTCACCTGTCTTCTTTAACAGCCACCCTTGTGTCTGTCATCTAGATCTGTTGATTTCCAAATGTGTCAGTGTACCTGGTCAAAATGTTTTCCTGTTTTGTGACTTTAACAGAGGTGTCAGTATTTTTAAAGTATGTTTTTCATGCCCCTCATTTTAAAAGAGTTTAAAAATGAAGTATTACCTCATTGCTTTGGATTCATATTAGTGGTCATGCTTGCTTTCCCACATGAGGTACAAATGCCTCTTCTTCAACTTAGCTACTTTATTCAGCTTATTCATTCTGGTTTTTGTCATAATTATCATTTCCTCTTTAAAAAAAAAGAATAGGTATTATGAGAAATTTCTCTAGGGTTCCCTCCCAATTTCCTCACTGCCATTACAGAGCCTCTGTCCCATCAGTCTTGATCAGTCACGTTGGATATTCTTACTCTTTGCGTTCTTCTTTTCTCAGAGCAATTGTAATCTGCTTTAATTATGGTGGATACTCCAGCAGCCTGCCCCTCTCCTGGGCTTTGGTATTCCCTCCTTCAATACCATACTCACTAGATTTTTTTTAATTCCCCCAAATTAGCTCTCTTGAATTCTAATGCCCTGATAGGACTGCTTGCATTCTGGTTATGAGCACAATCCCACCAGGTTTCACGAATGCCGAGGAAGGCAAAGCTTTCTGCATTTCTGCATGCCTCTGACAGCTCTTGTTCATTCCTCAGACCCTTACAGGCCCCAGGCTTTGCCTCTCTCTTTGCTTAAATTGCTCGGGTGACCCTGCCCTCAGAGAAGGAGGAAAACGTTGTTTTAGATGCCTGATAAACAACATGACTTCTGACCCTCTTGCCGTCTTAAAAATCTCTCCAGTGAAAGAGATTTTTTTAAAATACCAATTTATCTCTAAATATAATTATTAATTTTTAAAATTTCATACACTCTACACTCTAGTTCTTTTCTCAATTCTGCAGCAGAACTCAGATCTCCGATGAGCTGATCTTAAACCTCTGGCCAATGCTATCGCCTGGCAAGCTTCCCCTCTGCTGTCCACTAGAATTTTCACATGGCGAGAAATGTGTAGAGGCCAATGGCACATACGTCCTCTAGTCACCATGCCATCCTTCATCAGTACTTGTGTTCATGCACGCACACACACACACACACACACACACTCACACAAGTAAATAGCTCTTTTTTCTCACAGAAACATTGGCTTTAATCATCTCAGTGTAACAAAACAAGAAATATTTATGCTTATTTTTATGAGGGTAGAGATTTCAGAGACTTCATGTTTATCTCTGAAGACTAAAGGCTTAGGATATCTGCCCTTGGGTGAGGGAGACACACCCAGTTAATGTCATGCTCATGGTAAATTCGTAGCTGACTCCCAGTCCCACCCATACCCTATAACCACTTTTCTTATTACTGTATCAACTGAAATGCATTCGGTTATAGTTAAAGAAAACACAACTCAAACTGATCTAAACAAAAAAGAGGGATTTATGATTTATAAGTGAAAAACCCAGAAATATGGCAAATATCAAGGGAGGCTTAATCCAGTCACACTGTCACTAAGTACTCTTCCTTTTTCTCTGTTCTGTCTTTTGTGATATCACTTCATCCTAAAGATGACTCCTTCTGTAGAGCTAAAGTGATATGGCCAAACTCCTGGGCCTATGTATTTCCTCTTTCTGGTCTAGGAAAAAAGAGAGTACTATTTCAGCATTTCTAGCAAATCCTAATATTCCTCTGATTAGACCAGCTTTGACCCTCCCAAATCACTAAGGTTGGGCATGGGAGTGCATTCACAGGCTTAGCCTGGGTCACATGCTCTAACCCTGAAGTCAGAAAGGGAAACTGAAAAAAAAAAAAAAAAAAAGAAAAGGAAACTGTTTTCTAGGAAGCACACGTTTTACAAAATGGAAATTATGGGGGGGGGGATGAGGAAGAGGATGCATTCTGGAGGCAATCCAAACAGTTGAACTCTATAAGAATCCTACACCAAAATATGTTGAGTCTACCAAACCTTCACTGTGGCCCTGTTGTAATAATGACAAAAGGAAAATCCCTTCCTAATGGCTGCTCTCACCTGAAAAAGAGCATGCACACATATAAACAGGACAAAAGATATCTCCTGGCTGCTGTGGCTGCTGCTTGTTCTTGTTCTTCTTCTTTTTATTTTTTTTTAATTTTTTTAATTTTTATTTATTTATGATAGTCACACAGAGAGAGAGAGAGAGAGAGAGAGGCAGAGACATAGGCAGAGGGAGAAGCAGGCTCCATGCAGCGGGAGCCCGACATGGGATTCGATCCCGGGTCTCCAGGATCGCGCCCTGGGCCAAAGGCAGGCGCTAAACCGCTGCGCCACCCAGGGATCCCTCTTCTTCTTTTTAAATTTCAGTATAGTTGACACACAGTGTTAGTTTCAGGCATCCAACAAAGTAATTCAACAACTTCATAGATTATGCTATGCTCACAGGTAAAGCTACCATTCATCACCATACAACCCTATTACAATACCATTGACTATATTCCCTATACTATACCTTTCATCCCCATGACTTATTCATCCCTTAACTGGAGATACTCTGGGCTTCTCACAGGAAGTAGCTTGGGTACTTGGGCAAGTGACTTAAAGTCTTTCTGTTTTTATCTCTCTGAGATTGAATATTGTTTTGGAGGCAAATCCAAGTGATACTAAAAGTTGTCCACCTTGTAATCCTACGTAGTCAGATTTAAGAAATAATACTAATTTCTACATCACAAAGAAAGAAAAGATTTCTAAATATTTTGGTTAGTTAGACAGTGTCTAACTACCACAATAAAGGCAAATGCTACTAGGTTGCAACGAACAAACATTTTTCTTTGGGATAATAAATGTATTTAAATGCATAGCATTTGAGGGGTTAAAAGCAGGACCCAACCTGTATGGCTTTGCTTTGGATTATTGGTCCTTTGAAGTCCAGTTATAGCAAGATAGATCCTCAGGGATCCCTGCCAAACAAGAATGAGAAAGCTCAAGTGAGAACAGGAGTATTAGAGGTGAGCTGCTCCAAGTGTCACTCTTTCCTCTTTCCTCTGCTGGATCATTACTGGGGAAATAGATACAATGTGTAGCCCCAGAGAGTCTATAAACAGGCAAACTTCTTCCCCTTGCTCCCTCCCTCCCAACCTTCCTCCCTCCCTTCCTTCTTTCCTTTAACTGAAAAAGAGTTTAAATATTATTTTCCTTTCTACATCTCGCTACTTTACTTCAGATGTTTGGATCCAGCCAGAAAGGGGTGGAGGGGGAAGGCTTAGTGACACATTCTAGAGTCAACTGGTGTTCAGAGAAGTGAAGTGACCTACTTGGTTCACTCAAAAAGGAAGCAAGCTCTCTAAGCTCTAAGAGCAGTATCTGTGAGTTCTCTGCGACATCACATCTTGTTGGAATGGGAGAGGAAGGAAAACATTTTTACCAGAATTTAGCATATAGTTTCTTTAGGAATGACAAGTGCTTTTAAGAATTGTTCAGGATTGAAAAAAAAAAAAAAAAAGAATTGTTCAGGATGTCACCTATATCTTACCGTTTGTTTTTTTAGTTTGGTGTTCATGACTGACTATAAAATTTTCAAGAAATTTTGCATATTTGCCCAGCATCTAGGAAGGAACTGGGGAAGCAGTCTTTAATTTCATGACTTTTCAGAATCTCTTATTGGAAAACATTAATGTCAATTTTTTTCTTTCCCAAAAGCTAATTATGAAGTTTTCCTATCTATCAGCTTCTGAGCTGGGATAAAATTGAATTAACTCATGTTTTGTGACGTTATCTACATTTTCCTTTGTGCGTTATAAATCATTCAAGATCACTTATTGATGTCAACCTGAATGGACAGCTTACATTCATCTAGTTCTTTCAAATGTGTTCTAATACAGAAAGATTCCTTTTGGTAGTGTTTAAGAAATATATAGGTATTTAGCCAAAAGTCTGCCACTCTCAATTCAGAATGTCCACAGAAGTGTGATATTTATGAATCCGTTTACTTTTCCATCTTGAAATTAAAAATAAAATTTATTTTCTTCTTGGTTCTTTACCATAACTGGATTAACCAATAAGTAAATATTTGTTGGGAAGATATTATAATTTATTATTCAGAGTGCAGTGCTTGGAATTTTCATGAGTTCCACGACCAGTTGTGACCTAGCTACCACTAGTAATCAGTAGCATATACTTTAGTTACATAGTTTAGTTTCCAAGGAGCTAAGTGTGGCTTTAACATTTTTTGAAAGAACTTGGGCAGAGTCTTGTGACAGAGGGATTCACAATACAGAGTTTTCTAGTAAAAAAAATTTAAAAATTAAATACTTCTGAAAGAACCCAGTAGAATTCCTAAGGCATAACTTGAAATAAGTAGCAAGTCATGTGACCTTGCTGTCCATTAACCTTCACTCTAAGGCCAGAGGTCAGGGCTATTCCCTATTCTTAAGTCCTCCAGGTGGGGTTAGGAAAAAAAGGTGACAATTTGGAGGACAATTTACAAGCCAGATATAATCATCTGAAATGCTGATTCTGTGTCATCCTAAGAATTTATGGCAGCCAGAAGGAAAGCAAATATGTTGTGCTAATTCAAGCAGTTACAGCTTCCTTCCCTGTTACCCTGTACAGGAAAACTCCTACAGGAGTTGTAAATCTCACCTTTCTGCAAAACTAATGAGATGGTGTCACTATGTGGGGGGAATGACCTGGGGCCCTAGGAACAGGAAGCAGCATTAAAAGGGGCTTCAGAAAGTTTCACCTGGAAACAGAACTAACCAGGATAATCGAACAAACTCCATGTCAGTGAGTTGTTCTTCATCTTTGGAGGTGATACTTGAACCCATAACTGTGAAAAAGAAAGTTGGTTGATTTTTACAATTCAAGATCGTCTAATAATGGTAATATATCTGTTTCATGAGCTAGGAATAGCTGTTTGTCTCTTCTCCTTTGTCTTTTACTGATTCATTTATTCAATAAACAAACATTGACCATCTAAACACAGTAGTAGGTTCTGCAGAAATTTAAAAAAACAAAAAACAAAAAAAACAAATAATACACAATCCTAAAGAGTTCATAGGTTGGTAAATAAAGGAGTCCCTAAAACAAATAAAACCAAAGCAATGAAGCCAGTACTCCTGGAGAAATGATGGCATCATGACCAGTGGCAGGATTTGCAAACTGAATAACTGGAGTTTAGAATTTAAACTCCAACCATGACCCAGAATGATGTTGAGGACCCCAGAAGCAATTGAACCACAGCGCATGACCTCGTGCCTGTAACATTCAACTAAGCACAGAGAAAACAGGTCAGATGGTAAAGGAACTTCAGACACACGTCTCTCTGGCATAGGCCTTGCTTTCCAAGTTGTCTTGCCTGTGGTTGAACTCCATTGTTAAAACCACTTGACAAGATGTAAGCTCCTTATTTTATATTAAAATTGAACCCCTGGGCTTCCTTGCACATATTCTTAATTAATTAATTTCTTCTTTCATTAAGCAATGGATCATAGATGAGGACTTCAGGATAACTATAGAATGAAGTTTCTGGATCAATTATAAATTATCAACTCAGGATACCCAGTTATTGGGTCTGTGTCCTGCAGCTGCCTCATACCCCCGTCCCCCACCAACACAGATGATCTCCACTGACAACTTTGTGCCTGCCAAACTCAGAAGTCATCCTTAAGGAATGCTTGGCTTCTCAGGAAAAGCACTGCAGCATTTTCATATAGATAAAAGTAGGTGAAAATTAACTTTAGGGGCAATGTTGAAAGGTAAAAATTAATGAGCATGGAATTAGAATGGGTTGTAAAAGAGTATTAGCCACCATTACCTTAACACAGAGAAGACTTTTCAGCACAGAGGAGGACCTACACAAACATTGGAGAAATGAAGATGACAAATGACAGCAGAAGTTACATTGGATTGAAAGAGATGCCCTTTTGATTACTTATGTTTTACCTAGACTGTTGGAGGTAAACTATTAAGGTGTTTTGCATGCATCATCTCATTTGATATTGCCTATTTTGTACCGATGACAAAACAGAGGTTGAAAAGAAGTTAAGAACTTCCCAGGGGTGTTCTTTGAGGCAATGCAGCAAGTAATGGCCAGGGCCAGAATTCAAATTTGGGTCTGAATTATTTTTTTTTCTGATATTTTATTATGTCATAGTCACCACCTCACCACTTACATGGGTCCTGTAGATAAACTGCCTTAATGTTTGGGTACCTTTTTCCACCTGATGTTAATGCATGAATAATACAAGAGAATGCATGAGGGAATGGACATCAGTACGTAAGGAAGAAAGAAGGCATCATTCTAGATCATTGTGGCAGATAGCCAGTTCTCCAGCTCACCATGGCTCACCAGGAATGAAACACTTCCACTCCCTAATGATAAACTCTTTGGGGGTCATACTGAACTTTCCACATCCCCCAGGTCTCTGTAGGAAGACGTCAGCAAAGAGCACACATTCACTGATCACCTGTCAGTGGAAGCCATGCTGCTTCAATTGTTGTCCTTTAATTCTTAATGGAAATCTTAAGAAATCCAACCTCTTCTGAAAGCATATTAAATATCCAACATCCTCAGGAAGCATATTGAATATGACAATACCAGGGGCTAGAGAACAGACACAAGAAATCTGAATTCACCTTTTGCACACCTTTTCTGGATTAGTAGTGAACTTACTCATGTCTTTGAGTTTTTCTGTGGTGTTTAAGTGCCCTACAAAATAATCCATCAGTCTTCACTGCATGGGAGTTAATCATTGATGGTAGAAATCCCAGTTAGGGATGACATTAAAAATATGTATCAACTCTTTATAGTATTTACCAATACACATAGGATCCAACTGGAATGGATCACAAGTATGAACATCCAGTGCCACTGTACCAGGACCCACCTACAGAGTATCAACTTCTCCTGAACTTAGATTCAGATCAGTGTTTTCCTCATTCCTATGAAATGAAGATTAATCACGATGTAATAAGACACACACACACACACACACACACGTGCTCACCAACCTGAACAAATACCTAAATTTTGTCCTTCAAATGAAGCAATCACCTCAGGAGGATAATACACTTAATGTGCTGTCATTGCTCAAAACACTTTTAAAACTCCTCTTGGAATTGCCTTCAGGGTCAGTTTATGAACCACAAAAGATAATTTACCTCTCTTTTTTATAGTCACACCTCATTTTTGACAAATTTATAATACCCATCTTCATTACTTTTCATCAAGAATGGCTCCAAACAACTTCTGGCTCTTTCCAAAAATCAACCCCACTTTCAAAAGACAAAGGTAAGTCCCAATTTGCAAACAAATATAATACAGGCCATGGGAGAAACTCACAAAGATTAAATGATATTTTTTCATATAGAAATATGGAATCTGTTTTTTTAAATATATCTATAGCAAAAGTCCAATAAGAAGAGGATCTTTCATTGCTCAACCTCTGAGTCCATGTGCCTTGCCCACACTCCCTACCTGCAAGAAACACTCTGTCCATAGCCCCTCTTACTCAGGTGGCCATGTGTCGGACCATGTGACTGGACTATCCAAACTCTACCCTCCATTTACAGATATTGGACCAGGGATGGATGCCTGATTCAAAATAACTAATCTGTAAGCTGGCCAATACATGTAGCCTAGTTCAAAAGATGAACTGAGTCAATTAGAATTTCAGTTTTGAGACATGACTTAAGAAAGAGAAAAAATAATTTCCCATGGGAAATGAGAAGCTAAAACTGAAAAGCCTAAATGGGAAGCTAAAACTGAAAAGCCTAAAACTATGGGAGCTAAAACTGAAAGGCCACAATATTATAGGTAGAAGTGGGGACAGAGAGAGGGCACAATTGCCAAGGTAAACTGAAGCTATGAGGAATGAAAACTATGGTAAGCAGGAGAAATAAGTCAGTGGAGACAAGAGAATGGAGCAGATGGCCTAGGAGGGGCAAATATGCTTTGGGAGACCTGAGTGAGCACTTCCACGTGTCCTCACATTGATTCTCTCCTTAGTAACCCTATTTTCATTTGAGCAACTATGTGATCCTGAGCACATGACTCCATCCTCATTATCAGGGTGAAGCAGTGACCTAGGCTAAGCCAACAAGCCATCAACCGGCCACAGTAACTGTGTAGGGATAGAAATGTGGTCCAAGCAGTTACGGTGTTGTAAATGCTAGAAAAGAATCTGTCTCTTTCTTCTCTGCTAAAATTAAGAAAAGACCATGTCTGAGAGCCACTAGTAACCATTTTGGAATCAAAGTTGGTCAACCTTAGAAAAAGCTGACCACTCGGGAAGAACAGCAGCAACACAGAGATGAAAAGATACTGGACATTCAGGGGTATTTTGAAGCTGCTGGATGAAGCCTTATCTGAAGCTCTGCCCTTCTCCCTCTTCAATTAAAAATTGAAGCTACTCAGCCTCCTTTATTGTTTAAGCCACCTTGATGGGCTCTTTTTACTTACAAACCAAAGCGTACTGACAGAGAGAGGATTGATAAATCATTATAAAAGCCCATTTCCTAGATGGGCATTTTAGATGGGCTCTATTCTGATATTCAAATGTCTTACACTTCTCAGTTTAATTCAGAATCCAATAATCCGAATGTCACTTACTTTAGTAATTAACTAATATTTTCATTATTTAAAATATGGATAATGATATTAGAGATTTTAAAACTGCAAGTTCCGCATGAATTTATTCATTCAATCTTAAAAAATAAATTATATTTTTCATAGTAAGTAGCACTTACTCATTAAACAAAATTAAGTCAGAATTACTCGATACAAAACCATATAAAGTCAGAAGTACAATTCACTTCCCAGACCCTTCGCACCCACTCCCCAGGTATCATCTGTAAAGGTACAATTGTGTTCCTCTAGACCCTTGTCAATGCACAAAGGTATACTTTACCCATGGAAAGAGACTGTGCATGCTGTTCACCAATTTGCTTATTTTCACTTGGTGCTATATTGCAGGCAGCTTTCCACATCATTCTCATTCATTCCTGGGGCTTCATTGTGTTCCATGGCTGTGCCATAGTTTATTTAACTTTCCTCCTATCAATGAACATTTGGATTTTCTCCAATTTGTTTTTTAATATTTTTCATAACACAAGTAATGCTACAGTAATCATTTTTTTCCAGTAAGCATTCTTGTACACATTTTCTTATATGCTTGTACAAATATTTTTGCCAAATAATGTTAGAGGGAATATCACTGGTACAAAAGTATGTATACTTTAAATTTTGATACATTCTGCCCTAATGACCCTCCAAAGAAGTTGTATCAACGTACACTCTCACCAATGAGCTGCTGTAAGAACGTCCCATTTGCCACACTTTCACCAACATCAATATTATCAATGTATTCATTTATTGTTTAGCATTAAATCTAAGTCTTAAGCTGCAGTTATAAAAGCCACATCTTGAAATGTTGGGAGAGTCCCATAATATGATAATGTTAGCCAAATAATTTTTGTCATAAAGTAGGAGAGATATAATAGTTTTTTAGGGATTTGGGACAAAATGTCAGGGTCATTAATACAAGGGCAGTTCTGGATATTCAACTCAAGGTTGCCATGTTAAAAATTAGAGAAGTAATATTAAAATAAGGTCTAGCTTTCTGAGAGACACTTGTCATTCCTTCTATACATTGGTGAGGCCCTGGACATGTCTGTCTACCTAAAACCAAAGGGAACTTATTTTAAATTCTACCTCCTTCTCTTGAAAAGCTTAGGGGTTCCAGTAGAAAAAGAAATTGCACATAAGATGGTTCTTTCAAAAGTAAGTATTCTGATTAATGTAAAAAAAAATCAACACCTCCTAATGAAACAAATATTCATTGAACGTGTTTTAGAAGCACAAGACACTGCGATAGGTGTTCTGAATTGGGAGCATCCTGTAGTTCACCAATTCCCAGGGCAACAATAAGGATTAAAAAGATATCAAAAAGATATTATTTTGCCTCTAAGAAAGAATTATACCAACTATTTAACTCCATTGCTGTCAGTTTGCAAGTAAAAGACTAATTGTGAATAGATTCTTGAAATCTTTGTAGGCTTTATTCCCCATGCCCAGCTCCCAACAACTGGGGAATCCTGGTATTTGGCGGAGTGTGTGATTGGGAGGCAGAGGCTTATCTAATGATAAGGCAGCCAGAGGCTACAGCACTAACATACCACTGTCTCTCAATACCTACCAAGTCCATCTTTCTTAATCATCTCCTCCTACTAAAAGGTTTAAAGACAATCTTCATATCTTAAGAATACACTATGTCAGAACATCACCAATTTACTTGTCTTCCTGGATGCCCTGGCCTGAGGGACCTGAATCGTGTCAAATATGGCTGTTTATTGGAGACACCTGGGTGGTACTCTATCTCATAAACGAAGAGAGACAGATGAACGAGGGTTTAGAAACCAGAAGAAACACTAAACTAGAAACTACAGGACTCAACTATGACACACAAATCCTAGTGGAAGAACCACCCAGGGAAATCTCTGCTTGAAGAGAAGCAAGCTTGCTTTTGACTTCAAAGGCTAATCTTATCTCTTTTCTCCCTCAAAGAAGACGACATTTTGCAGAATACAGCATGCTAAGTTGCAGAGCCTGTACGCATAAACCTGATATGTATAAGCTGATGGCAGCTCCTTGAGATTTTGGTAGAATGTGGCTGTCTTAAACAGAAGCCAAAAATAATTCCTCCCCCACCCACCCCCAAATACTTTCAAGGGCACTGATTGTCTCATATTTCACATATGATGAATTTTACAGAGCTGCTAATCAAAAATCTAAATTCTCTCATGTTTGAGTTGTGACTTTACATAGATAAATGTAGATAAAATCATCTTAAAGTTCTATTAATAGTTACGTTGTGGTTTCTCAAAAAAAAATTACTTGTATAAATGGGGAGGCCCTATTTTTACTTCTATGCCTAATGTACAGCTTCATCTTTCCCTCTTCATGGAAGTACAGAAAAATATCTAATGGCTCATACAGTAGAATAATCCAACCAAGAATGAGACCATCATGATTTGGCAATATGGAAAGAAATAAAGAAAAAGGATCAGCACAATAAACTTGATTTTGGAGTCCCACATTCTTTCCAGTGCCAGAGAGCTGGGAGGCCTATTGAAACAGCCTTAGACATCCAATGGGAAAATCTCTTTGAGTGCTCTACTCCTTCCACCCAGGGTCCCAGCCCCAAGCCCGACCACACTCTCCACCCAAGCCCACCCCTGTCTTCTGCACATAGTCTGGCTCCCGTAGAGACAGCAACTGGGTTATGAGCATTAATAGATGGTCCGATGGGGGATGCTTCACTCTAAAACAAAACCTGAGGGTGATGTGAGGGAAGAGAGGCAGACGTGTCATCCAGGGAGACATAGTTTAGATGGAAGTCCATTTGAACCAGAACAACGATGAAGAAGGATGGGTGAAAACACGTTCCCATCCTCTGTTAAATCAGTAAGTCTCAGAAGCATAGAATCTGTTCCTGTGTTGAGCATTGTCATTGTATTGCTGAAGAATGTTCATTTCCTAGATGAGCTATCCTCTTGTGACGTGCTGTAATATGACAATGCAGTGAAATCTTAAAATAGGTGAACTTTGAGCTCTTTAGAGAAAATAAGCAAAATCAAAGTCAATGGGATTATTACTACCGATAAAACACAACTTTCTTTGTTTCACGAAGGCACCTTAATGATATTTTCATCACACGGTTTTCAAAAACTTAATAGATTTCTCTCATTTATATTTAGTCATTTGAGAAATATAAAAACTAAACTGCAGTGGATTTCTTTTTTTCTGAGCGATTTTTTGAAAGCACCAGGATTTGAATCTGATACATTTTAACTTTTGTTTGATGTGGAGAAACCAAACAAAACAAAACAAAAAAAAGTTTAGATTTGGTATGAAACCGTATCTGAGTTTGGAGGACTTCCCAAATTGTCTGAACTTTGCAGTCAGGGAAATACAGCACTGACAACCCAACTTTCTTGTAAGGTTTTCCATGTTGCAGAAGATGGTCCTGGGGGAGGACTGTAGATTTATTGGGTGGTGACCCAACCGAACTTAAAGAACTTGCGTAGTTAGTAACCTTGCATTTTGTCTTTGATAAAAGCAAGGTCTCTATTTTTCTGGTTTGGGCAATATTACGTTTATGTAACTTGACTTTTAGAAACACTGAACGTGTGACCTGAGAGAGGCACACAGGTCACGATCTACTTAGTGGGCCTGACGCATTTCCCTGTCCACTTTGCCCAGAACCTTCCAGACATGCCCACCTAAGTGAATGATGTCACTGAGGCTTAGAATAATCCTTTCTTTTACTTTATTTCCTCCACTGGGCATTTAGAACAAATATCTGAAGGCATTTAGAACCAATCTGATGCTCCCTAACGTGCCCTCTCCTAGGAAATAAATAATAAAATGCATCTCAGGCAAGGGAGAGCAGGGCAGAGCGTAGAGGAGTACGTAAAACACTCAATGTAGAGGTTTTATTGAAAGATCCTTGTGGTATTTTGCTTTTGAAATGTGTTTAGCACGGACTTTAAGGATTGGCAATTTGTTTAAAGAAATGGGTAAAATATTTAAAACCGCCACTTTATTTAAACTATTGTGTCTCCTTCAGTAAACATTCAGTACATGATTGAACCCTGTATGAACTTGTGCTTTTGCTGGTTAAATAGAATCTAAGCTTAAAATGAAAGGGGGCTGCTATTGAGAAAGGGACAAAAAAAACTTACATGTGCATTTTTTTTTTTTGCCCACACACAAGCACTTACCCCCCAAAAATATCACGTGAGTGGGATCCTTTATTAAAATGCCCCTGGTTTCCCCCCTCCCTTGGCCTCAAAGTGCTAAACTGAAAGCAAGCTGTTAACAGAAATGAGTAATTATTGAAGCTCTAACAGGCAGCTTTCATGGAAGTTGATTACAGCAGCCATATAATCACTTTTACGGATGCTGTAATCACAGTAGCAGGGAATGCTTCACTTGGTTCTTATTGTTTTCGCTCAGGGTGGAGGTAGGGGGCCTACAAGGAGCCCGTTTTACCACCTCGGTACAATTTCTGCTGCAAAAGAAATCTACACAGCCCTGAATGGAGTCGAGAATCATTTATTCTTTCTTTATTAGCATTTTCTCCTCCCTCACACAAGAGTCTGTTGGAGTCAGGAAATTGCTGTTATTCAATATGCAAGCCAGAGGTTGTAATGACCGCTTGGAAGGCTATGACCAACAATTACAGCCCTTAATGAATAGGGGTAATCTAGTTGAGACTAAACACTAGTAGCAACTCTGGGCTGTCTCTGGTTAAATTAAAAGAACAGCAATGCAAAGGAAGTTAACAAGAATTAATTAGTTAGATCGAACTGAAAACCTACTCATTAGAGATGTTATAGGCAAAGTAAAAGCCTATCTTCAGTGCAATTATGTAGACAAATGAATTGTACAACTGACTGGCTCACACCTGCTAACAGCTAAGGGCTATAGCGCTATGTATGGGATCCACTTTTTCCAGTTCATGCATACTTGCATAGTTTAATGGATCTTACATTCTCGAATTAGCCTCCATTCCTTCAGATTTTCACTTGGATGTTTGATCTAAATATGGGCAGTTTCACTGTGGCAGGGTTTTAACAAGCGCTGACTGAGGAGGGCAAAGGATGTGTTTTGAACCTCCAAAAGAGGAGTTGTCTTGCTGAAAAACAGCCCAGAGCAGGTTCTCCCGACCATTTGTCAAAGAAAGGAACTGCATCTTAAGGGTATCTGTTTTCAGATAGGTCTGCTAGCTAATTATTCCATCTTAAATCATTAGAAGAAAGTCTATGGTCCCTGCCTGGTAGGAGCAAATAAATATTAAAAATAAGAAAGTAACTCTAGAAAGATTTATAAAGTAATCATCCTTTTTAATGATGCAGAGGATGGGGAGTTACCCATGGTTAGGGGGAGATGCCAGGGCAAAGAGGTCTGCTTTGCTTTTTTGGGGGGGGCGGGTGTACAACAGATAAGGGAAAGAGAATCCCTAGAAATCTTCAGCTGAGACCTTTCTGGGAGTTGTTATCATAATTATGTACTCTGGTATTTTTTCCAGATGTTTCTCTGGTCTTTTTCTACTACCTATTGCGTTTGGCTTCCTTGCTTTCTTGCACAAAGTCCCCAAAAGCTTTCACTGCCTGACATATTTGCCCTGCACTCTAGTTTGGGAGGGACGCCTAGTTAAAGTAAGAGGAGCAGGCAAAGGAATTTGGGAAGTGGATTCATCTACAAATTTATTGGTGAGGTGACAGGCTAGGGGTAACGCTTCATCTAGGAATGGCATTGTAGAACAGGAATCAGGAGTCAGAAGTTTATTTTCCAGTGCTGCCCCGGTGTCTCAGGATGAACTCGGAATAACCTCTTTGTGGCCCATATTTTTGCCTTTTTAATAGGGGTGATCACCAAGGTTTCCAAAATTTATGGATCAGTCACAAGCGGGAAATTTCTATGAGTCCCCTTTTCACCACCTCTGAATCACTTCTCCACTACCAGCCAGGTCGCTCTTTGCAGTGGCACCAGGAAGTTGTTTTGGCACCAGTCTCCCTTCCAATTTGCTGTCTCGTCAGTAGCGGCAGAAGAAAGACCAGGCGAGCAGGAGCCCTGAACTCTCAACCTCACTGCTCTCTCCACTTTTGTTCCTGCCGGGATGCCCGCTACTGGTGAGACAGAGGAAAGGGAGTCTAGACAGGCCCTTAGAAAGCAAGCAAGCACCAGGCAATTGCTGGAAGCACCTGGATGAGTGGGTCTCTGGAAGTCCTAGTCATAATGCCTATCATCTTCTGAGAAGGGTGGGTCCGGTTAGATTCACTGCTTTGAGTTTCTAGAATGAGAGGGTCACGAGCGTGTGAGTTGTAGTCTTCCACTGGCATTATTTTGCGTTAATAACAGTCACAAAACCCAGTGTAACTCAAGTGCCCTCCCGGGCTGCCATAACCTCTAAACCTCCAGAGGGAAAGCCATTGAGCAAAAGCTTCTTTGACATTTTAGCCACTTCTGCTAATACACAATAAGCACGCAAGTAATTAGAGACTAGTTTCGTTTATTTAACACAACTCATCCTTGCTCTGAGCCAAAGAAAGCCCTGATGCTGCTGCCCAATTATAGGTCAGAATAAATGACTAAGGCAACAATGTGGGGGAAAGGCTGCAGAGAGACAAAGAAGAGAAATGCCCTCTTCAACTAAGAGCAGAGAGAGAACAAACTACGAGCATGCTTAGAGGGTCAGAGCACAAAGCGAGCCTGGAAATTTTCCCAGTCTTATGTGAGAACCAGGAGGCAGGGGTGAGACCATTGAGAGCATTTAGGGTTTTCACTCCACAGGCAACTTAGAGACCCATGGGGGAATCCCCTGAGGACAGGGGTGACATTGTCAGGAGCCCACCAATGACTCTTTGTCCCATAGTATATATGGGACATATTGGAAATATATGGGTATATATTTCCCTTTCCATGACCGTTGGACTTTTGACCTCTTTGGCCTTTTCTGTAGGGTTCGTGCACTTCAACCTACTGAGATCGTAAGTGAACTCTCTGGTAAGCAACTGCCCATTCCTTCTGAGCAGTCCCAGCAAGGACAGCTGAGCTCTGGGCCAGCTGCTTGCCTGACAAGCTTGCATTTCCAAGTCTGTCGGGCCACTCATACTTCCTTCTACTTAGATGGATCACATGCTCAGGTCTGTTTTACTGGTGGGTCTTCTATGCATTTCCTAGGGTTGCAGCAAGAACCAATTCTGAAGGCTACAAGTCCAGAGGCTCTACTGGAGGATCCTTCCTTGCCTCTTCCAGCTTTTGTTGGCTTCTGGCATTTATGACTCGTGGCAACATGACTCTAGTCTCTCCTTTTGTCTTCATGTGGCCTTCTGTGTGCCCCTGAGTTTCAAATCTCCTTTTTCTTTCTCTTATAAAGACAATAGCCATTGGACTTAGGGCCCACTCTAAGTCCAGAATAATTCTTTTCATGATCCTTACCTTAGTTACAACTATTTTGGACCTTCATTTCAAATAAGGTCACATTCTGAAGTTCCAGGTAAACATATCCTCTGAGGGACACAATTCAGCCCACTCCAAGACTATCATCAATGATCCTGGTTCTTAATCCAAGGTCCCACTTCACAAAGTATGCTCTGTAGAGCCCTAGCCCTTTGAGATTCTTTGAACATAAAAGGAGGAAGGAAGGAAGGAAGGAAGGAAGGAAGGAAGGAAGGAAGGAAGGAAGGAAGGAAGGAAGGAAGGAAGAAAGGAAGGAAGGAAGGAAGGAAGGAGGAAGGGAGGAAAGAAGGAAGGGAGGAATAAAGAAGAGAAAGAAAAAGAAAGGAAAGGAAGGGTTAAGATGTTCTGTGGTCAAGTAAGTTCAGAAAGCTGTGTTCACTCTTGAAAAATCGCAAATCACAGTGGCTTATTAAAGATTTGACATGTCCTGCAGTTAGGAAGCTGTTTAACTTTGTCAAAGTCATTGTTTCCCTAAACTTAATTGACCAAAAAGAGCTTCTTCTTTATTTTTAAAATTTTATTTATTTATTTACTTTTTAAGTACCACATTATTAATGGCCCACGGGATGAACTGAGAAGTACAGGGCCCATGAAGTTTCAGTAGACAAACAGGAGCCTCAAACCTCAAACCTCTATTATCTAGTCTTTACTAAAGTTTTTCTTGGTACTCAGCAATAGTCCATGGCTGGCCCCCTCCATCTTTTCTGTTCACCAAGTTGTAAACAAGCCCAATTATAGCATAACATCATATCCCATGAATTCAGCCAGGCTGTAGGACTGGTCTCCAGAGGCAGAACAAGTTTCATAAAAACATGATCGTTTAAAGTCTTTGCAGGGAGTTAGTTTGGTCCAATCCCAGAATTAGGGAAAACAAGCTCATTTCATAATTTTTCCATCATTTCTTGGTCCAGGGGCTCCTTCCTTTTGGAGTTAGGCTTGCTGATGTCTCGCACCTTTTCACTCAAAATAGGATTAAGTTGTCCAAAGATTGACATTCCGATCCCGATTCTACCAAGAAAGGCCTGAAAAGCTTTGTGCAACTCACTGAATATTACAATGAAGCTTCGGTTCCTCAATCTGAAAAATGGGTTCATTTAGTTTAATGACCTCAGGGGATTATTTTTGAAGATCACATTTGAAAATAGATATGAGAACATGTTACCAGCTTTAGAGAACCATCTCCTCACAAGAGTTTTCATGGTTATTCTACAATAACTTTTGGAAAGAAAGTTAGGAAAGAAACCTATCTTTATCTTTGAAAGAATTAAGACAGAAACTGTTAAAATAACGGTGCTCATATATAAATTATACTTGAGCTGATTTTGCCCATTAATAGTGTTTTAGGAAGAGCAAAATCTCTAGTATACCTTGGGAGCAAGAAGGAAAGAAAGAAGCAAGGGGAAGGAGGAAGACAGGGAAGAAAGGAGAGAACGAGAGATGAAGGGGGGAGGGAAAGAAAGGGGGGAAAAAGAAGAGAAGGAAGAAAAAAAAAAAGAAGAGAAGGAAGAAAAAAGGAAAGAAAATCAAGAGAGGGCCTGGCTAGGGCCAGCTTCATGGACAAGCACCCCAGGCGATAACACAGGGCCCCAGATTGGAAGGGCCCCGCACTTGCCTTAATGCTCTGCTGTCACCATCTTGAAACTCCTAATAATTTTGAACAAGGGCCCCAGCATTTGCACTTTTCCCTGGGCCCCCTAAAGTACATAGCCTGTCCCAGGCCCCACCCTTCTTCCCTCCTAACCCTGTGAGAAGTTGATTGAGAGACCCCTTCTAGCTGAAGCTAGACAACATTCCAACTAAATTGATCCTACAATTTCATCTCTGCAAGTAAAGCTCACCATTAAGGAACCCCCTTCCAGCTCACCAAACACTAAAACCCAATCCTTGGAACCGCTCCAAGTCCTGAGTCCCTTCATATTTTAAGTTTACGCATTTTGAAAAAACCCAGGCCACAAAGCCAGCTAGACCATTTTAAATTATGGGTGTGGCCCAAGTGTTATTTTTAAGCCATTAAATGAATCCTTTCAAAGCTTGAACTCTCGCAAAGCTACTTCTGTGCCGAAAGCTTTTTAATGATCAGAAAATGGGAATTTGCAATAAAAATGTTGACACAAGCCCACTGCAGGGCTTTCTCTGCTCTCAACGCAGCACGTGGGCACTATGGGAAAACACAGGGCAAGAGCGCCTCACTGACAAGAAGCAGAGTCTGAGCAGGCGTGGAGGTCAGCGTCTGTGAGTTTGCCAAGCTGGGATGGATTATGTCACAGGCCTCTGCTGAACAGTCATGCCAGTTCTGTTGGCCAGTACCGCCGCATGTTTATAGTAACCAGGTATATTCAGATTTTACTTGTTTTATTATGCTTACGCAGGGTGTGCAAGAAAATGGTGTTGGCTCCTACTTGCCAACTCCTGCTTGCTCCGAGAAAGATAAAGGTTAAGAGAGACTACCGAGCGGATCCATGTTGATGTTCAGAAATTGTCATTTATTTCAGTCGTAGAGTTTATCGGGTCACTTTTAGGGACCCCTGAGTTCTCTTTCTCCCCATCTCATACTTCTTCCTTTAATTTTGTTTTAATATCTTGGGTATTTGGACATCGCCTTCGTATTTTTTATGATCTTGTTCTTTCAGGTTCAGAAAGCGAATGCTGGGTACTTTCCTCCCAACATCCACTTTGTGGAGAGTGGAAGTGGAATCGGTGCTTTCCTTTAATGGCGACAACAATGGTTTAATTTATGTGGCACTGCATGTTGCCAAGCCATCTCAGTTTGTACCCCGTCCACATCACCAATGACGGCACATCTCACAACAATACTTGTTAGCGGCTGGGACCGATTCAACAGATGGAGTCCAAAACAATGTTTACACAAGTTCTATAAAAATAGTGGTTTTAACAACACATTGGCAATTTTATGGTAGATTGAAGAAGTAAAAAGAACCTACTTATCATTTAGATTAGTTTTTCCCATAAGATTGTGAAAATGTTAAGAGAGATTAATCTCAGAGGAAAGAAAGAAGAAAGAGAAAGAAAGGAGAAGAAAGAAAGAGAAAGAAGAAAGAAAGAAAGAAAGAAAGAAAGAAAGAAAGAAAGAAAGAAAGAAAGAAAGAAAGAAAGAAAGAAAGAAAGAAAGAAAGAAAGAAAGAAAGAAAGAAAGAAGAAAGAAAGAAAGAAAGAAAGAAAGAAAGAAAGAAAGAAAGAAAGAAAGAAAGAAAGAAAGAAAGAAAAAGCGAGCAATACCTGGTATGGATTAGAAATAGGGGGTATTCAAATGGAGGGAAATCTTTCAGAAAATATAGAAGGTTGAGTATGAGACTTTGGTTTAACCAAACTGCGTAACATCTACAGTAAAATCATAATACTTCTTAGGCGGTAATTGGTATCTTTGCCATCCATCAGAATTCAATAAGAATTATCATCACGATTGGAACTTAAGAGACGATTGAAAAACTTCACTAGGGATTAGGCCTCAATGTGACTCAGAAGTTAAGCATGTAATCTACATATAACCGCAAAAATCCTGGAATTCTAAAATTAAGAAAATTTGCGGGAGTGGGGGTCATGTAGTCTAGCACCATCCGATGGAACTCTCTGCAGTGCCGGACACGGTCTAAATCTGCACTGTCTAGTACTTTCACCACTTGCCACGAGTGGCCAGCAAGCATTTGAAATGTGGCTAGTGCAACTAAGAAATTACCTTTTTAATTTTATTACATTTAAATGTACATGGCCACAGGTGGTGATGGCTACCAGAGACACGAGCATCAAAGAGGTTCAGGTTCAACCTTCTGGTTGCCGAAGAGTAAGGGAGCAGAGGGGCCAAGGCCTTGTGCAGTCTCACGCAGACTTAATGAAAAACAATCCATCTCAAGAGAAGGGGGCACAGTGGTGAGCCCCGGTTCCTGCTCCATAACAACATGCAGAATGGCTCCAAGTGAAGCGGGAAAGATCGGGCCACATCTTATATGTTTTTCATAAATCTCAAATGAAGCAAGTTTTAGCTTTTGACAGATTTTTCCTGATGTTACACTTTTTCATCCTGTTGTATACAAAGTCCGAACATAATTGTAAAACTCTTGAATAGGTGAGGCAAGTTAAAACTTGGTAGCTCTATGGTGGTCTCCCAATTTGTTTCCTTTTGTATTTTTACTGATCTGAGAAGTCTAGTTCCAAAGTCTTAGGATCGCGTATTAAACCCCAAGAAGGCAGCTCTTCGGAGTCGCTTGTACCCTCTAATTATGTCATAATTTCTCAGAAAGTATTCATTTCTTACACCTCTTTTAAAACCTCCACAGTGTGTACGCAATTGCTAGACACATAATAGACATTGAATAATTCCTCACTGAACAGAAATAGATTTTTAAAACGATGTCCTCTCTCATAATGCAAGCATGCAAGTTATCTGAGAAAAGTAATATTTTAAGCGATTGTCGGTCATTAACTCAGATTTTGCCATAAGAAGTACTCTAAATATAGAGCATTTTCTAACTCATAAAACCCTTTCAGCCACAGTCTCTCGTTTAATCCTAACAATATTATGAGACATAAAACAGAAAACGGCTGCGATTCTTGCGCTGCAGTCGGAGACCAGATTCAGAAAGGTGAAGTAACTTACCCAAGGGTTCACAGGAAATGGGTGTGGGGCCGGGGCCACAACCGTGTGCTGACTCAGAGGCCAGTTCTCTTTCTAGCGCATCTCAGAAAGAATGAGGGAGGAGATGAAAGCTGGAGGTAGACCAGCAATGTCATTTCAACAAACTCACATTTAACAAACACCCTTATGGGGCACCTTCTGTGTCCATGTTCCAGGTGGTGGGGGAAACACAAAAATAAGAGGTTCTAACACCAAGGGCTCTCCAAGAAGTTCCCCTGAGAAGCAGGCACTGCAGAGAGAGGGCATGTACTGAGACCAGACATCAGCCGGGAGGAGTGACATTGGAGGCATCCAGGGTGCAAGGCGCTGTCCCAAGAGGAAAAGCCCAAATGACAGGGACAAAAGTAGGTCTGATGCACCCAAGGCAACAGGAAGGCACTGGATTCTTACCCCTCCACACGCACAGATTTATTGTGATATAATTGACCCATAACATTGTGTAAGTCTAAGGCATACAACATGATGATTTGGTACAGGTCGATATGGGCAAAATAATTACCACAAAAAGATTAGTTGACACTTCTATCACCTCACTTAGTTAATTTTGTGTGTGTTGGCAAATTTAAGAGCAACTTTCTTTTTTTTTAAAGAGTTTTTATTTATTTATTTGAGAGAGAGGGAGCAGGGGAGGGGCAGAGGGAGAGGGAGAGAGAGAAGCCCAAGCAGACTCCCTGCTGCGTGCACAGCCCAACATGGGGCTCCATCCTAGGACCCTGAGATCATGACCCAAGCCAAAATCAAGAGTAAGAAGCTTGACCAACTGAGCCACTCAGGTGCCCCTGAAGAGTTACTTTCTTAGCAACTTTTAAGTGTATAATACAGTATTGTCAACTATAGTCATCACGCTGTAGAACAGAATCCCGAAACCTAATTATCTTATTACTGGACATTTGTACTCTTTGACTAACATCTCTCCATTTCCCCCCACGCTCCCACCCCTGGCCACTAGCAATCTACTCTTTGTTTCTATGAGTTCAGTTTTTTTTTTTTTTTTTTCCAATTCCACATATAAGTGAAATTATGCAGTATTTGTCTTTCTCTGTCTGGTTTATTTCACTTAGCAAAGTGCCCTCAAGATTCATCTGTCTTATGGAAAATGGCAGAATTTGTTTCGTTCTTGTGACTGAATAATATAATAATATAATACTCTACTGCATAGTATACATCCATCGATGGACACTTAGCTTCCATGTGTTGGTTATTGTAAATAATGCTGCAGTAACCACAGGACTGCAGAAATCTCTTCAGGATAGTGATTTCTTTCAAATACTTAACCAGAGTGGGTTTGCTAAATCTTGTGAGAATTCTATCTTTAATTTTTGGAGGAACCTTCTTAGGTTCTTCCACCGTCTTCCATAGTGGCTGCACCAATTTACACTCTTGGCATTGGCGTTTTAAAAGAAGAGAGTGACAACAGAAGAGGCCTCTGGAAAATGAACGAAAGTGGAAATCAGCATCCCCTGCTGCCCAGGCACTTCTCGGTTTCCATTGCGCAGCTGTGGCAATTGTACAAATGCACACAAACAATGGAAGCAGCTCCTTTGTCTCTAGTGATTGTCTGCGTTGCTAAGTGTCCCCTCCTAAGGTAGTCACCGTGTTGGGTGTGGCCTTTCCTAGCTAGTTAGAGCAGGCCACATCCTCTGTTGCCAGTTCCTCTAGGCTACTCTCCAGATCCAAAGCCAATTCCAGGATTGTCCTCCAGTCCCAGGCTGAGAAGGTTGTTTGAAACACAATTCACAAGCTCCATCAGTGAGCTGCGGCGGGGGTGGTACTGGATTACCATGAGCCCGTTTGCCACATCCCCCAAAACAGCTGCCAAAGAAGAAGAGTCTGGAGGCACAGGAAAGAGAATGGAAGTGAAAGAAACAGGAAGGTCAGGGATATGGCCGATACTGAGAAGGAAGGGAGAGAGAGAGCAAGAAGTAAAGGTGCAGCTGTGGGGAAGGAGGTGAAGGACAATAAACCATGGCATGAATCCCAGAGTGCTCTGAGAGGCCTTGAGAAGCTGTCTAGATTCTAGAAGGAATACACCCAAGCCTTGTCTCCAGGCTAAGAAGGCAAAAACACTCTTTGGAATTGATGAGCTCTTTTCTTTAAAATATTTGTAGACGGTAGGCATCATCTCTCCTAGTAGCCAGTTTCTACATCTTATCAAAGGGCTGGCTAACGGAGTGCTTCCTTGTACCAATCAAACACCCCCCACCACCCCACCACCCCCTGCTTTAGTGTTTTGTTTTCTCTGGCTTAGTCACCTGGGACATTTAGGGCCACTGACTGGTGGTAAAATGGGCTCCCACCCTGAGATTATTGGGCTCTTCCTAATGACTTATGACATATAGCCTTTGCCATGATTCATCTATTCCCTTGACAAGCACTCAATCATTTCCTACGATATTCCAATCACTCCTACTCAAAGCCAACGTTAATACTTAGGCCAGTCACTTGTAATATAACACGTTACAAACAGGATCACTTCTTAAAAAACCAGTGTTATTCAGGTGAATAACCAACAGGTGAGTAGACACACACCGATTCAGTTTCAACTAAAGTGTTTTTGTTTTTTTTCTTTAAAGGCTCTCCGTTCTAGATTCCTTGTGACTGTCCCTCTGAACCTAGTCAGTCCATGGACTGAGGACATATTTCCCCAAATTCTTTCGTGACTCTGCTAAACCATTCCTTACTCAAACCTAGGTTTTCTACAAACTCTACCAGGTACCTGAAGAAAAGAAAATTTTTGTTTTTGTTTTTGTTTTCTGACCCTTGCTCCTCCTCCCCAGGTCGCCTGTCTGTGTAGCTGAGCCCCACTTCTTTCTGACCTGTCCCGACACACCAAACAAGAGGCCATTTCTGGAACTGAGCTCCTATGTGAATCAATTCTCTTCTCAGTTTCTGTAACTGGCCTTTCTCTTTCACAGAGACACCTGTTCTTCACAGTTGCATCTAGAACCTAGAGCCAGACTGATGGGACCAAAGCATCTCTTGTCTGTCGATTGCCAATAAGCTCTTAGCAACTGACTCAGTCAGTTTATGATTGTTCATTCATTCATTCATTCATTCATTTACTCATTCAAAACATTTATTGATTACCTACTCTGTATCAGACACAATAGATGCTAGGGCAATAAACACAGGAAGGGAGGGAAAGAGAGAGAAATAGTGAGCCCTGTATTCTAGGAGTTTATAGTCCAGTGGAGATCAAAGGTAAATAAATATTTATAATACAGTGTAACTAGTACTATGATAAGAGAAAACATAACTTGCCAAATAAGTGTAAAGACCATCCAACCTACACTTAGGACCGCCCCCCCCCCCCACCCTAAGAGATACCACAGAGGCCTATGGGGTTGACATTTCAATATTAATAGAGTTTCTTTGTTCCACAGTATTTTTCTTTAATGTACCTATTTTCTACCTTTTGAATTTTGGCCATCACATGACATGTATGCACCACAATGGTCATGCCCATTTGTCACACGTCTTCCTGATTCCTAGTGCCTCTCCTCCCCTGCCTCACTGTCTCCTTCCAAAGGCACCATTGGTCCTTCACTCCACAGGCTGATGCCTGGCATGGCAGGGACTCTAGATCCTGCTTCTTACAGGCTGTCCAACATGCTCTGCATCACCCTTGTGCTGCCATATTTATCCTTCTTTTCTGCATCTTTCTGCACAAGTGACAAAGATAACACTGAGGATATACTGATGAGGAGATAGACACAATCTTTGCTTATAACTTTTAGGATAATTTTAAATTTTCATCACAAAATCTTTATTGTTACAATACACAGATTTCACATTGGGTTTGATATTCTAATATTTTAAGGGTTAACAGCATATAAATCCTGATTTGTTAAATCTCTCTCTGCCTAACTCCAACATGTCCGGTGAGCCCACTATGGAAAAAAGGAATCCAATCCATGTATGTAATTCCAGTTTCAGTAACAGCTAGAAAGTTATTGAGAGTAATTTGGGTTGAGGGATTTGCCTCATTGCCTTAACAAGAAAAAAGTTGCAAGAGACACTGTTGTTTTTCTAGAGAATATTCTGTGAAGTTGGCTAGGGCTGCTCCAGGAGCACCACCACTTAAGCCAGAGTGTACACTGAGGAAAATTTCAAGGTGGGAGAAGCAAGCCCTCAAAACACAAATTGTTATTTGATTTAAAGACCTTTCAGGATTAGTGTGCATGGTTCTAAGACCCTTCCTGAGTCCTTCCTGATGAAGGTACGGAACCTTCCTGTTAGCCCCAAGACTCAACCTTCTGAAGAAGATCCCATTAGGTTTGGCCTGCCCAATAAGTTCAATGGTTACCCCAGGAGTCCTGCTTGGTTCTTGTAACACTGGTTCTCAAACTTCAGTGTGGATCAGAATCATCTGGAAAGCTTGTTAAAATATATCCTGTCGGGCTCCACACCCAGATTCAGTAGGTCTGTGGTGGGGTCCCAGGAATCACATTTCTAATATGTTCCCAGGTGCAAATATTGTCAGTCCAAGGACCATACTTTGGGAACCACAGATTTACAAAAGCCATAATATAAATCGTCGCCAATTTGCAATTCCCATCATTTTTATCATTGTTACATATTGAGTTCCTCTGGATTGTGTAGGACTTAACCAAGTAAATCAAAGAGAAAGTATAATTTGGCAGTGACACAATTACTAAAAGGTTTACAATTCTATACATCCTTCCAACAGCTGTGTTCTGTATCCTCTTCTTCCAAATGGATTTGAAAAATTCCATAAACATCCTTCAAGTCTTACTGGGCTCCCCTCAGACCCCCATACCCCCCCCCCCCATGTTTGCATGGGCCTCCCCACGCCTTGCTTCCTCCTGGTCACCAGGCTCAATCATCAGTTCTTCCAACTGCTCTCACCATAAAGGAGTACAAATGCTAGCCCCGCAGGAGACTAACTCAGAGCCGCTCTATCAATACAAACTTTTGAATGAGAAAAAAAGTAAGAGAAGCAAAGTGGAACATCTCTTCTGGGTGGATTGCCTGATTCCCTGTAAGCCCAGGATTTTTTTTTTTCAACTGGGGCTTATGAAAATCTGCTTATTTGCATGATCTTATTGGGCAAGTTTTTAAAAGCACATCCTTTCCTGACAGAGCTACCCTTCTGTCCTTTTCTCACTTTATGAGAGCCAGTTGTCTCAGGAAAATTAAAAATACTGACAAGCTTTATATATGTTCACTAGCTTTAAGGGCTAGAGGCATAAATATTTGACTTTAGCATGTGCTTGTTTATTAATTATAGGTTAATTTTTATTTGAATCACGATCTCTCTATCTGCCTACACAACAATGAACATGTACATTCATTGTTATCACTGTTTGCATCAGAGAGCCATTAATCAATCATTAAAAGTTGCTTCATATCATCTGCAGAAGATTATTAATGTCTTATTGTTGAAAAGCTTACCTAAGCTGATGTTTGCAAAACTGAAACAGTTCATCACATTTAGCATATTTTGGTTTTTGCTTAATACACCAGCCTATCTTGTCCAAATGAAAGTATCAAATGACAAAGATCACACTGGGAAAATACTGATGGAGAGATAGATGCACAGAGAATGTGTCTAGTTGAAAGCATCCAAATATGTTTTCATTGGCCAGAATCAGTAATGAAGGTGTGTAACTAAAAGAAGCTGGGATAGTTTCATTTTCAAATTTAGTGTTTAGCCCAAGACATTTCTATTTTTAAAAACCCCTATGAATATTTTTCATTTCCTATTTTTCTGTTTGTTAATAGTTTCACAGCTTTTCACTGCCTTGGATTGTTCCAGGTGGATGATATTTTCCAAGTTCTAACAATATGCATCATTCAACCTTCTAAGTAAGAGTTATTAAATTTTTTCATCTCTCTGTCTCTTCAGCAGGTTCTCTGTGCTTTAAAAATAAAGTAAGACATATCTTTTAAAAATGTGAGCCACATCCTCGGAAGAAGTTTTATGTAGTTGTCAGAGCAAAGGCCTGGCTCTCCAGAGCCTTGGGTACGATTGCCTGCTCTGCCACATTCTCTGATTTTGTCACTTATACCCCCAGTGCCCCACTTTTCCCATCAGCAAAATGAGGACGATATTACTTCTCGTAAGTGTGATGGGAATGAATCTGTGTTGGTAAAGTGTCTTGAAGTTCTGTGATGAAAACAGATAATGTGAAACCAGTTATTTGCCCAGATCCTTATTCCCTTGAGCCCAGTGGGAATTAAAGAAATACCTACTCTAGGAGGATTCAGAAGGGTGAGGCCCTGGCCTCTTGTTATGATACTTATCCTGCAAAGAGAAACAGGTCCTTAAACATTTGTGTTGTATTGTGTTGTTTTGCTTTCTTTTTGTTTTCTCCCCACTAGTGAACTAAGAAAATGCTGTAAGATCCAAGGGCCACAGTTATATACTCTGATCCAAGGAAATGAAGCACCCTGGCATATCATCCTCTGCTACTCAGTGGGAGAATTTCTAGATCTTGTCCTCAGTAAATTCATTAAAATGAGAAGAGAGGCTTTTTGTAAAACATTGGGCAGGATAAGAAAAGTCTGGAAGAATTAAGTTGAAAAAAATCATAATCCATTTTCCTGTTGAGAATATCAGGGCTGCAGAATGTGCTCAGGTGAAGGAAATGGAAGAGCATGCACCTTATTTTAAATACAGGCACAGAAAATAAATAAATAAATAAATAAATAAATAAATAAATAAATAAATACAGGCGCAGGCGTGTGTGCCTGAGTGCTCAGTTGGTTGAGCACCTGCCTTTGGCTAAGGCAGTGATCCCAGGGTCCTGGGACCCTAAGCCTAAGCCTAAGCCTAACACTAACAACCCTACATTGGGCTCCCTGCTCGGAGGGGAGCCTGCTTCTCCCTCTCACTCTGCCATTCCCCACACTTTTGCTCTCTGGTTCTATCTCTCTGTCAAATAAATAAATAACATCTTAAAAATGATAGTAATAAAAAATTAAAATTAAAAAAATAAATGTGTGCACGCACACATGCACCCATACACTTCTATACCCGTAGAAGTAAAGGAAATAAGAAATTAAGGAGAAGAGAAAAATCTTACTGTGAAAATCTCTTTTCTATGATGATTTTGGATATAGGGAAAGCAAAGGCCTTCAAGAAACATTTTAATGTTAAACAATATCCCATCTATCGTCTAGAGGCAATTTGACAGCTGGGGATTGAACAGACCTAAGTTCAATTCCTCACTCACTGTCCTCACAGATGACAGCCAGTAAGCTTCATGACCCAGTTTATTCTGCAAACCTAAGACTGTAATGATTTAATGAGTAGCTATCTGTAAAAATGGTATCTTTGTTAACCTTTGTTCCATGAAAAAAATAGGCAGTGAGAAACTTGGAAAAGGGTAAATCTTAAAAGCTTTGGTGGACAGAAGGGGAAAAGGCAAAACTTTTATCAAATGTTCGCATAAGCCCTGTAAATTAAAGACAAAATAGTAGTTCTACGATACAGCATAAGTAACATGAGAAATATTCATTTAGCATTCCACTTATTATAGATCTCCCAAATATAAGAAAACCAAACAAGGTCAATGAGTCACAAACTGAAAGCAATTGAATGGAACCCAACCAATCATTTAACTTCATGTTGAATTGTACCAATGAGAAAAAAAAAAAAAAAGCCCTGAAAGTGACTTGCCTAAGGTCACTCGAGTAGTAGCAGATGGGAAGAAACAATTCAGATTTCATGAATCTGGGCCTATTGCTTTTCCTACCACACTTCCTCCTTCCACTTCTTTAAGGAATATTCCTTCTGAGACAGACAGAAAATATAATTTTATCATCTTAGCTCTAAATTTGTGGTGTGCCCACAAATTAGAGAGATACTCATCCTCAGATTATTAAAGGTATTTCATTTAAGAGTTTCAGTCATTTACTTTGATATAACAAAAAAATAAGCACAGCTATCTTTACTGATAAAGATGTCCCTGTTCGCCAGGGCACAAAGCCAGATGACATTTCCCATCCAGCCTTGCAGTTATATGAGCCCATGTGATTGACTTCCAGCCAATGAAATGTGAGAAGTGACACATGCCAGCTCCCAGCCAGGCCTGTATAAACCTCCCACCTGCTATCCGTCATATTCTTGCAACATTGACCAGCTTGATGCATGCGAGGCTGGTGTCCTCAACAGTCCCGAGTTGAGGATTGTACAGTCACAAGTTGAGAGGAGTCTGGGTCCCCGAACCCACATTTGGACGAGGGTCACCTCACCCATCATGAACGCTTATTTTAGTCTTCACATAGGAGAGAAAAGAACTCCTAAGATTGGCCTCTTGGATGTAGAGACATACGCACTAAATCAGTTAATGGTATCTTCCCTCACATACAAACTCGAGCACAGATTATTTACCCATTTTTGCAAGTGCCTGTGTGGCTTTCTTCCATCTTGCAGAGGTCACGTGGCATTCCTCATAAAACCGTGATAAAAGCCACATCGATTTGACATTATCTTTTAAGACAGTGTGGCACAACATGAAAATAATTCTATTGTTGATGGCAATGAAACACATATCTAAAATAAGACACGGATGATTCAAATAAAAAGGAGTAAAAGTTTTAGGATGTGCAGATACTTTTAACTCAGCTCAAGCTGCCGTATGGTTGCCTCATGCCTTGTATTTCTAATTACATTTACAAGGAAATTTGGTCGTCAAATTAGGCTTTAATCCGACAATTCCAAAGTCACATAAATTAGTGGACTAAGCAAGAGCTCATGGCATCTGGATGATTTGAAATGATGTGTGTTGCAAATGGAAACATATCGTTTGCAAATGCCCATTTGAATAAAAAGCTCTATAGCTTCTACAATCAAAGATATTGCAAAGATAAGCCTAAATATAGAAATACAGAGACATATGTGTGACTTCAGACACAGGAGGGTGGATTTTTGTGACATGTGTGAATTGTCTGTTGGAAGCCTTTTTGTTTTCTTTTTCTTACTTTTATCTTCTGCCTTCCCCGTGGCAGCTCTGCTGTTGGGATATGAGCAGTGGCCACGTTTCTCACTCTTCAGGCATGTTTTCTTTGGGACCGAGGTTCATTCTTTAGCCTTAATAACTGGGAGAGGAATTCTTAACCTAGACCGTAAAATTGTATTATTATCCTATGAGGTTAAAGGCCCTTTGTAACTATGCACACTTAACTTCTGACCTTAAAGAGATTTTACATATGTAAAACTCTCAACGGGGGAGTCTGAAATCATCCTCAAACTAATCTATGCTGTATTAACAAATTGGAATGGATATTTAAAAAGTACAGTGGCAAAATTGCAACTCTGTGGCTATTAAACCTAATTTGTCCTAAATCCCCGCTGATGGATTTATGCCCCCTGTCTCTTTGGAATCAAAAGCTTCTCCAGAGGATAAACTAAAAGAGGCTAAATAAACATCAGCAGACTGAATGGATGGCCTACTGCAATTCTGTGCCTACCGAGGTATCTAGCAACAATACAAGCTCTGAGAATAAAAAGTGAATCACCGAGTATTACTTCACGGAAGATTATAATAAATTCGCTGTGGTGTGTCCTTGCAGTTATTTTATGACAGTAAGAATCACATTGTACAAATATACTGTGGAAAATCAGCGTCTTCTTTTAGTATTTTAGAGGGACACTTGATTTGAAGACATGAGGTGAGTTCACCTAAATAGAAAAGTTGGCCCTGTATCAAATGGATGAGAATCTGAGGGGCTAACCTTTCAGTATTTCTGTTCAACATGTCCCTACAAGATGTAGGATTTTATTTAAGAGAGCCCCAATGGCTCCTAATTTTGGTCAGGTCCTTTGCAGTGGAGGTACCTGATTACATTTCGGAGAAGAAAGGGCAAAAATTCAAGCTTGTTTGAAATAAACACTTTTACTTTCTTTTTCTTTTAAATATTTTATTTACTTGTTAATGAGAGACACCAAGAGAGAGGCAGAGACATAGGCAGAGGGAGAGGCAGGCTCCCTCTGGGGAGCCTGATATGGGACTCAATCCCAGGATCCCAAGATCACAACCTGAGCCAAAGGCAGATGCTCAACTGCTGAGCCACCCAGGTGCCCCTTTACTTTCTCACCTAAAGGGTTATGTCCCTCTCCAACCTCAATACAAATAAAGAAAGAAATAAAAGAGTTTTTTGAACATCCAAGTCAGTGTCTTTGAGGCACACACAACCTCTCAACTCTGTTTTCTTCTACAAGAGACTTCTAACATTTTGCCAAGGTGAGAGCATCAGAAATACCGTAGCCACAGAGTTAAATTTTCCATAAAGAGTTGTTGGTCTCTTAGATTTTCTTCTTGTTGTAGTTCATTGTCTATCCAATCTCCATGTAACCCTATTTAAAAACAAAACAAACAAATAGAAACATAGCCACCTACCCTGGTTACCCAGAAACTTTAAATTTGGAGAAAGGTACCAGAAAAGTTTTCAATTATTACATTCAGTATGCCTTTGGCTGCTTAAAAATGGAATCTGTCACACGAATACATGGCACCACAATGGTGTCTTTGGTTAAGGAGTCAGACCACCAGACTGGACAGCTGCTCATGTGGACAAATGGAAGACAGCCTTCTTGTTCTTGTGTCAGAAACAGGATCCCAGAGAGGAGCAGCCATCCTGAAAGGATCTCTCAGAGGTGGCACTGGCTACTCTGGAGAAAGTGAAGAATGACTACCTCACTACAAGAAGGCGGTGTTTGTCCCTTGTGTCTGGGATTTATAAGCTAAGAACTGTGTGGCCTAATTCTAAAGAGATAGCTCCAAAACCGAATGCTTCTGTCTTATTTGCGAGACATCACTAAGTTCTTCTAAGTCAAATTTTCCCAGCCAAGTCTTCCTTCAAAAATGTCCCTTAAAAGAAGGAATATATGAAAATCAACTGTATTTATATATGTACTCGAAGCAAAAAACCAGAAAATCAAATTTAAAATAACATTTAAAATAACATTAAAACTCAAAATACTTAGGAATATATTTAACAAAAGATGTGCAAGACCACTATATTGGAAATTATAAAATATTGCTGAGTGAAACTAAAAAGGGCCTAAATAAATGAAGAGATATAACATAGTTGCTATGAACTGAACTGTCTCCTCCCCAAAGTCACATGCTGAAGCCCTAATGTGCAATGTGACTCTATTTGGAAATTGGGCCTGTAGGAGGTAATTAAAGTTAAATGAGGTCATAAGGGTGGGGCCCTAATCTGATTGGGTTGGTGCCTCAAAAGAGAAGTAGGAGATACCAGAATTCTCTCTCTCTCTGCCATTTGACGACATGGCCACAATAGCTGTAGGCAAGCAAGGAAGGTAGACTTCAACCAAAACCTTGATCTGGGACTTCCCTGCTTCCAGAGCTGTGAGAAAATATATTTCTATTGTTTAAGCCACCCAGTCTATGGTATTTTGTTACAGCAGCTCGAGCTAAGACAATAGTCTTGGATTTCAAAATTCAGTGTTACTATTAATGCTAACAATGTTAATATATTGAATATTAATATTATTAAGATGTCAATTCTTCCCAAACTCACCTAGAGATTCAATGAAATCATGGTCAAATAAGTTTTCATTGGCTTTTTTCCAGAAATTGACAAGTTGATTCTAAAATTTCCCTGATGATAGAACCTAGAAAAGACAAATCCCGAAAAAGAGAGGCAAAGTCAAAGGACAACCCTTGTCTCCAGATTTAACGATTTTATCTAAAACCAGCAATCAAGACAGTGTGCTATTGATGAAAGGAGGTCAATGCAACAGAATAGAGGGCCCAGAAATAGGCCTACACATACCTAGTCAATTGGGTTTTGACAATGATGCTAGGGCAGTTCTGTGGGAAAAGAAAGCGTTTTTAAAAACTGGTGCTGGAACACGTGGATAGCCACATAAAACAAAATGAACATAGACCACTACTTCACACCACAAACAAACAGTAATATGATATAGATCATAGATCTAACCATGAAGACTAATACTATAAATTTTCTGGAAGAAAATGACATTCATATCCAGAAAATAATTTTCCAAGAGGACGCAAAAAGCACTAATCACCAAAGAAAAAAATTATAAGTAAAACTTCATCAAAAATAAAAATGTCTCCTCATTATGAGCATTACAAAAATTATCCTTTCAGTATTTTCTATTTGCCCCATTCTAGCTGTGCGTGTGTGTGTGTGTGTGTGTGTGTGTGTGTGTAGCAAAGGATATGTATGCAGCATATATAAAGAATTCTTACAACTCAGTAATAAGACACATCATTCAATTTAAAAAAAGAGAAAGGACTCGAACAGACACATCACAAAATTTCAGTAAGACCTGAAAAAGTGTTCAACATCACTCACTAATTGTCAAAGAAGTGCAAATTAAGTCTTGGTGAGGTTTCTCTTCACATCCACTACCGTGGCTACAATTAAAAAGACTGATAACACTAAATTGGTAAGAACGTGGTATAACTGGAATTCTCATATATTGCTGGTGACAGTATAAAATGGTACAATAATTTTGGGAAAATTAGAGTTCTTATAAAGTTAAACATATACCCACCTGCCAATCCCATTCTTTGAGATCTACAAGGAGGAATAAGAGCATTAAGTTTGCAAGAAGTCTGTACATGAATGTTTACAGCTGCTTTATTCATAATAACTGAAAACTGTAAACAACCCACATGTCATCACCTAGGAGAATAGATAGAGCAATCGTAGTATATTTATACATTATAATAGTATGCAAGTAATTAAAAGGAAGAAACTACTGAAACACAGTAATGTGGATGAATCACATAACCCTTATGTTGATGCACAGCAAGACACAAATGAATACCTACTATGTAGTTCCATTTATATGAAGTGCAGGAATAGACCAAACTAATCTATGATATTAAAAGTCAGAACAGTGGTTGCTTATAGAGATGAGGATTGATTGGAAGAAAACACAAGGGAAATTTCTGGAGTGTTGAAAGTGCTCTATTTCTTGATAAGGATGTTTTGTAGCATGTGTATATATATTTGTCAGAATTTATAGAATTGTACACTTAAGATCTGTGAATTCCAATGCACGTATATTTTATCTCAAAAGAAATGTAAAAAAGAAAAATAGTGAAGGAGAAGTACACTAGAGGAGATCTGAGCTGCTCCAAATTTTGCGAAATACCTAATTCTGCCCTCCAAATGTTCTCTAAGCTCACTAAATATTCCTTCTCTACCACTCCCTCCCCATCTCAGGGGTTTATCTAGTCTCCAAAAGGAGAACCAAGCTATGAAATGTTAAAGTTACAGAGGAAAAACACCAAGACCAGGCAGGAAGAGTGGAAACATTTTATTCTATCATTGCAAATATTTAACACTTTTTAGAATTAAGTGTATCTCTTATCGAGTGATGATGACTAATTATAATGATGATAAGTCATTAATATTTGTATAGTGATTTATAATTGACAGAGTGTTTAGTATGTGAGAGAAGGTATGCCTTGGTGCTACTTTAAAATCTACAGCTTCCATTTGTTTGTTTACTTTTCTAAGTGTTGTAGCCTCCTTGGAGTATTCATATTTCCAGCTAATGAATGAACATCAGAGAATGATTTGTTTATCCATATACCTGTACCCAAGAATCCAAAGAATCACTTCCATCTCCACTTTTACAATCACAAAAAATCAATTCTGCTTTATTCCTTGGGTTCTAAAACTTTAGGATCCAGTGAGTTGGAGTCATACTGGATGATTCAGTACTTTAGGCTCCTATTTGTTACTCATTTATTCACCATACAATTATGTAAGTACTAAGTACTGTGTGCTGGGCGTTTTCTCAATATTGGAGTTTCATTGTAAATAAATCCAGAGTCTTTGCTCTCAAGGACTATCCTGTAGCAGAAATTTAAATAATACAATACAAGTGTAAATAAAGACATTTCAAAATGTTACGAGAGTACAAGTGAAGGAGGTCTAACTGTGTAAGGTCCCTACCCTAAATCTCTTTGGAATGAAGTAAGGTGTACATGAACAAAGAAAATCATGCAGAGTGGGATAGAGCTCCATAGAAAGCATCAGAGGTGTTACACCCAAGGCATTCATGAAGAAAAGCATGATTTAGCCTGGGGAAGGTGTATGTAAGATGGAAAGGAGATTAGGGTGAAAAAAAAAACTATAGGCAGAAGAAGGAACATAAGCAAAGACAGAAGCCTAAAGGACTAGGTGTGGTCCTTTCTCCAAGTGTACTGGGTGAACAGAGGCACGGTGCTCTGGGTAAGAGAGGATAAGCCCAGAAAAGGAACAGGATCGAATCACAATGGACTTGGTATGCTAGGCAAAGAGCCTGGAAGTTGTTTTGTAGGCTAAGAGGAACAGTTACCACTTTAAAAAAAGACACTGACAGGGTGCCTGGGTGACCTAGTGGTTGAGTGTCTGTCTGCCTTTGGCTCAAGTCATGATCCCAGAGTCCTGGGATTGAGTTCCTCATTGGGCTCACTGCCGGGAGCCTGCTTCTCCCTCTGTCTATGTCTCTGCCTCTCTCTCTCTCTCTCTCTCTCTCTCTGTCTCTCTGAATGGATAAATAAAATCTTTTTTTAAAAAATAAAATAAAAAAAAATTAAAATGACACTGATGTGATCAGGTAAGAACTCTAAACTATGCCACTGGCCTCAGTGGATAGTAGGGGTTCTCAGCCAAGGTCTATCTGCACAGGGCATGAGGTGCATCCAAAAGCGATTTTGTGTTCATGGCAGTAAAAGTGCTGCAGTTTTGAATGACATACTACTTTTATGTGTATTAAAATAAAGATTATCACTCACTCACCTGTGTCTCCTTCATTCACTTTAAAACACTATACTGCATCTTCCTTGTGTCTCTCTCCACCCTTCTCCCCTCCTGTGGACCATGAACCATATTCATGTGCTCCCTTGCTTTCTGGGTTAGGACAATAGGGGCAAGAGCAGGAAATTGGAGGGCAAGATGATAAATCTGGATTTTTTTTTCCTTCCCTGCTAAGGTGGTGCCCTGGGGAGGCTGGCTGTGCCCCTCTACTGAAGGTCACAGCTCCTGTCAGGTGGTACTCTCACATAGCTTTTTTTCCACATCCCAGCAAGTGTTCCAGTAACTGTCTCCTCCTTTACCTACTCGGCCAGCAGGTCTGAGTCCTCCCAGCTCTTACCAGCCCGAGATCCCACATGATCTTTTGTTCCTTTTCCTCAACTTTATCCATGCCTTCATAAATAGTGCCTTTTAAAAAAAAGATTTTATTTATTTATTCATGAAAGACACACACAGAGAGAGAGAGAGAGAGAGAGAGAGAGAGAGAGAGAGAAAGAGAGGCAGAGACACAGGCAGAGGGAGAAGCAGGCTCCATGCAGGGAGCCCGATGTGGGACTCGATCCCGCGACTCCAGGATCACGCCCTGGGCCAAAGGCAGGCACTAAACCACTGAGTCACCCAGGGATCCCCCCAAATAGCGCCTTTATCAAGTCTTAATGTACCTGGTTTAAGTATGCCTTCTTTTTCTGCAGGGATGCTGACTGATATGCATACTCTTCTCTCACACTTGCTATGAAGCAGGAACTCTTCTTGGCCCTGACAAACAGCAGCAAAGATGACAAAGCCCCTCATGTTTTGAAGCTTAAAGTGAGGGAAAGTTTCAATAATAAATAAATTAATACATATAATATAATACTTCGAAGTTTATGTGCTGGAGAAGAAAAGGGTAAAAGGATTAAACAGCTATGAACTACAGGGGCTGGATTAGGGGGCTGGCTCTGGGATCCTGGTTTGAATAAAGACCTGAGTCAAGCTCATGTTGTTTTTCCCACTAATTTTAAGCTCATCCACATTCCTGATACGATTTCTTGATTGGGAGTGGAAAATAAAGAGAGAGGAACAGAGCCAAGACATATTTAGGAAGAAGATCCACCAGAGCCTGATGACCCACTTTTGTTAGAAGTTGGTTCTTCATCAGGATTGTGGGATGGTGGCATTCCTAGGTAGGAAGCAAATGAAAAAGTTGATTTGGTAGAGAAGAGAAGTTCATTTTGGGATATAACTGAGGTTGAGTTGCCTATTTGATATTCCAATGAATATATTCATTTATCAGTTGAAACTACAGATGTGGTGCTGAGAGCAGGAGTCTGGGCTGAGGGTATGAACACACATTCATCTTCAGCAATGAGCAGTAGCTGACTCTTTGGGAAGAAAGAAGATTGTACAAGGAGAGAGCTTAAACGAGAAATGCGCCAAAACCAAATTGACATTTAAGTGTGTGAAGAAGAAGGATGAACCACTAAAAGAGAGTAAGGAAGAATGATAGGAGGAGGAGGAAGAGAAAGAGGAGAGAAGAGTCCCTGGAAATACAAGAAACTTCAAGGGTGTCAAGGTTGTCTGGAAATCAGGTAAGGTAAGGATTACATGGAGTCCACTGGATTGAGCTCTGGTTGCATCAACCAGAGCAATTGCAATAGCATAGGAACAGAAGCTCGGTTAGTTTGTGTAACTTATTTTTATTTATTTGGCTTTTGTGAGGTTTTTTTCTAACTTAAATTCAATTAACATACGGTGTATTATTAGTTTCAGCGGTAGAGTTCAATGACTCATCAGTCTTATATAATATCCAGTGTTCGTTACATCACGCGCCCTCCTTAATGTCCATCACCCAGTTCCCCATCCCCCCACCCCTCACCCCTTCAGCAACCCTCAGTTTGTTTCCTAGGATTAAGAGTTCCTTATGGTTTCTCTCCCTCTCGGATTTTGTCTTGTGTTGTTTTTCTCTCCCTTCCCCTATGCTCTTTTGTTTTGTTTCTTAAATCCCATGTGTGATTTAAAGAGTCATGGCTTTGGAGTCAGAGACCTGGGTTTGAGTTTCTATTCTTTTTCTCCTCTGGGTTTGCGACTTTAGCAAATCACTTAGTCCCTCAGAGTCTAAATTCTTTCCTCAGGTGAAAACAGAAATAAGACCTTTCCCTGCCCACCCATGTGTTTTTTTGAGTCAAATGAAGTAGGCCAGTAAAAATACATTGTCAACTACAAATTGTGTCATGTAAGGTGAGGTATTGCTGAACTAATAACAGAGGTGGCTCACTTTATGCAAACGAGCGATTTCCCAAAAAGTTGCACAAATCAAATAGTAGTCAATGTTTTAAATTAGTTTGCTACTTAAAAACACCTACAGTGAATGTTCTGGAAAAGGTCAAGTCTTTCTTAATGTGAACAGTCATTCTGCTATCTTCCTTCCTTCCTTATTTCCTTCTGTCCTTCCTTCCTTCCTTCCTTCCTTCCTTCCTTCCTTCCTTCCTTCTTTCCTTCCTTCCTCTGTGTCTACCTTTTTTTCCTCATTTTACCTATATTGTTTCTTTAAATCATGACAACATTTCTTAAGAAATGAAGGATACAAATAAAATAAAGATTAGTGCCTCTTAGAAAAGAAACTGTAATAAATTGGGATGGGATGGGACCAAGACCATACCTAGGGAGGCAGACTTGAAAAGAGACCATACCCCTGAGGAGGAAGAGAGACAAACTGTGCTTCAAAGAGCCATGCCTACCAATGCCACAACTGCACAAAGGGCCAGCAGCCTTTTAAGCCAAAGGGCCATCTACTGGCTAAGAAACACTCATAGGCATCCATAGGGGACCCAAAACATCAGGGAAAAAGCATAGAGATAGTTGGGGGGGGGGTGGTGGATCTGAAAAAGAAAATCAGGTAATAGAAACATAAAAGGGAAAGAGGAAGGAAGGTGAGAAGAGAGAAAGAGTGAAGAAAAATCAGAGAATAACATTAGAGAAAGAGACCATAAACTTCAGGGGTCAAACTTGGATAGTCAAGTCCACCAAGCTTGGGGCCCTTTGACCTTGAACCCGTTCCTCAGCCCATCCTGAGCTCCTTGCTTCCCCGGTTGATGCAGACAGCCACACACACCACCTGGACGTCTTTGCCACCCAGGTGTGACTGTGTGGCCTGCACAGGTGGACCCAGAAGAGAGCAGTCTCCGGGAAGCAGCCCCGTGGGCCTGATGCCTCGCTAGGGCCCAGGCTCTCGGGGTATGAGCTCCGCTCTTGGTGTGAACTCACTTAACTATCCCCTGTGCATTTTTGGCTAGTCTTTTCTTCTACCTTTACTAGAAATTAGTAACTCTCTCCATCGCATCTGGTTTAGAGATTCCGGATGCTCTGTGCGCTGGAAACTACAGCCATAAACCGCTAAAAATTACCACATTATTTATTCAGAGCCATCAGCTTCCCTGCCTCCGATGACCCCATATTATCACACTCTGAAATTAGAAACCCTGCATTTGCAATTTGACTGTGTTGGATCTAGGTTTTCACAACATGTAGTTTGCACAGTAATAATACTTATAGATCTTTCATTTTTCTACAGAAATTAATTGCTTAAACCACAATGATTTATAGTCACACTGAACATGATTATTAATTTTCCTGATGATTATACCTGTGGGCGGCAACAAATCTACTTGTGATAGACCTGGCTTTGAATTGCTGCTAAAACTAAAATGTCCATAAGGTAATAACAACTAATTTTTACCTTAATCAACTTACACTTAAAAGAATTTAATATAGGGCACTTGTGCCTTGTGGGGAAACTTGTTTGAAATATAAGGTGCTGAGTTATTTATGAGAATAATTATATATTTGTTACTCTAGTTTGTACTGGGAAATCAGGATCTGAAATGAGTCTGAGATACATTAAAAATATAATGAACTCAGCGGAATTGTACACACTAAAGAACTTTTGCACTAAGGTAAATATATAACCTGGCATAGCTACTCTGGTTATGGAAAAAAAAAAAAAAGATTATTAAAGCTCACTAAACCGTGCTGCTTTTTTTTTTCTTTCCTTATCCTGCTAGTGCCTCGAAGTGCTATCATTGTTAACAAGAAAGGTAAGGCATTGATACCTAAGAGAACAATCTCGTCCTTCCTTCCTCATCACTCACTCTAAAATTATTTTCAAAAGGCCTTGCTCATATATTCCAATCAGTGCAGGTCCCTATCAATCATTCATGATGCAGGAAGAGAACGTTGGTCTGGGGAAACTGAACCCGGACGGTGCAGTTTTGGGTCTCACAAGCACTGCCCCCTTCATTTCATGGTACCGGGTGGTTCATTCACTTCGGTAGATTTGTTTGTCTGTATTGGGATACAAGTTACCAAAAAGATAAGGCTCTGATTATTGGTTGATATGCATACCTTCTATAATTCTGTATGTTCATATCCCAGAAATATTTAAGGCTTTTTTCCTGATTGGTGGCATTATGCAGTTATGCAAATAATCTGTTATATCTAGGCACATTATGCCGTTATGTAAATGATCTATTTCATTTATATTTCCCACAGAGTAATGGGGTAGGGAAGAAATACTCTCCCGCATTTCCCCTGGTTTTTAATGAGTTGTTCAGACATATTCAGCTGGTGATCAGTCTTGGGATTTCTGGGCGGTGTGTGATTTAGCCTTTCTGACCACCGTGACCTGCCTCTAACTTTCCTATTCAATTCGGAAAATTTTTATTGAGTGCTTATTGTGTGCAAGATGTTTGTGTAGATGGGGTTGACCCAAAGGCCCTCGGGGGGAATCTGAGAGGGATGCTATTTACATTGTGATCTTCCCTCCCTGACCATCTGGACACATGATGAAGGTTGGTTTGGCTCCATCCGTTTTAGAACTTCTTAGCCATATGAGAAAAGACTTTTAAAATTCAGAAAAAAAATTTTAAATTAAAAAGGGGAAAATTTAGAATGGCCAATTGTATGTTATACAATAAAATATACAGAGTAAGCGAAATAATTTAATTATAGATATGGCTGTAGACAACAGGCTACAATTAAGATACAAATCTAACCACACTAAGGACCTGGGATGAACTAAAGTTCCCTTGCATTTGGAAGTGAGTTAAACCTATGCTTAGTTGCCTAACATCTCACTTCTGGTCTCTTGCACTATCACACATGTTTGCCTACTGTTCAACAGGGATTTAAACTAGAGCCATCATTTTCTTTCATCAAGACTGAAATACTAATGATAGAGAATATTCAGCCTCTCTGTCAGCAACTGCTCTGCAGTCATTGCTGCATTTTGACAGAAACTTACTGAGCACCTACTATCCTGGTCAGGGCACCTGCCTTCCCCTGGAGAAAGAATAATCCCAGAACACACGTGCAAATTGTGCCAGCAGCTAGGAAAGAGAGGCACTGAGGCTGTAAAGTGTCCCTGTCTGGTAGGTGAGAGAAGGTTCAGACTTTTAGGTCCTAAGTCTTTTGCAACCACATTTAGCTATAACAGTATAATTTGATTAGCTACTGCACCTGTCCGTGCGAAGACTGGCTTGTATTTCTCAGGATGAACAATCTATAAAGTCCTTCTGTTTCTTCCCTCCATGGTAGTCGTAGTGAACAGGATTTAAAAGGAAAAAAAAAAATGACCTCTTCTGGATGTGAGTGCAAATAGAACAATTTCTCATGTGAGTACTCCACCAAAAATCTTTCTCCGGTGCTTAAAAAAAATAACTAGTTTCTTCCTGTGTCATATTATCTTTGTTGTTTAACGACTTCACGATCAATTTTCTGCCTGTTGAATCAGTACTAAGTACTCAATTGGACATGTTTTTCAAATCCTCTTGTGAGTGGAGGAATTTGAAGAGGAAGATAAACAAAAAATAAGAACAATTCTTAAAACTCTCATGAGTCTGCACATTCTCAATAGAATACATTGGTCATTAAGGGTTTCTTTTTTTTTTTCAAGATTTATTTATTTATTCATGAGAGAGAGAGGCAGAGACACAGGCAGAGGGAAAAGCAGGCTCCTTGCAAGGAGCCCAGTGTGGGACTTGATCCTGAATCCTGGGATCACACCGTGAGCTGAAAGCAGATGCTCAACCACTGAGCCACCAGGTGTCCCCCATTAAGAATTTCTGATTATAATTCAATTCAGTAGCATTTGCTATGTATAATAATCATCTTATTTTTCCCAGCTATTCACTCCTGTTTCCCTGCAAGAATATTCTACTTGTGATCTTTGTTATGAGACTTACAACATTTTCCTGGGGACCCACCTTGTGTCAGGTTTAGACATGTGACTTGCTTTGGCCAACGAAATGAGAGGGAATGTCAGGTGTACCTGGTCTGAGTAGAGACAACCGATAGAAGGAAGGAATACAACACCAAAAGGAAAAGACTCAGGGAGGGAGGGAAGGAAGAAGAAGCAGATGAAAGGAGTGTAGGAAAAGGTATCACTGAAGATGAAGAGTGAGGAGGTTGCGGCAGGGAAGCTGGGAGAAAGGGGTAGAGACAAAAGCAGTACATCAAAAGCACTCTGCAAACATCAACAAAAAATAAAGCTAATGGCAAAAAAAAAAAAAGGTAGATTATTTAAAAATGAAAAACTTTGAGAATTCAAAATGAAATGGAGTAACAGAGGATGTCAAATGAATTTTGAAAATGTATCATAAATATGAAAACAAGAAGAAATGTCAGAGGAGTTAAGGCCGTAGATGAATACAATGACAATGGGACAAAATGGAACTGGGGGTGGAAAGAGAAAGGGTGTAAAGCAGTCCATTACTTAACACAGATGCACCAGAGGACATGTTAGTGAATGAAGAGTTAAGAGTAGGAAACTAGAAAAGCATTGATTTTTTTTTTTTTGGTTTACTATTATCATTACATTTTGTCTTTTTAACTTTTTATTATTGTAAATGGATTGTACCAACAGTACCGGTATTGAATATTGTACATCATTCTCTAGGTGATATTACATATATAAATCTGGAATGGTATTGGATGAAAATGCACCCAAAAGGGAAAGCACACATAAAAGTCAAAGATAAACTATTACTTGACAATGTGCACCAAAAAAAAAAAAAAAGAAAAGAAAAAAAAAAAAAGATCATCCATTCCAGATTGTATACCCTTAGCTCTGTAATGCCAACTTTAATTTATGTTTGCCTTTCTCGTACATTTTCAGATGTGTGAAGTGGAATCACAAACTAATATTTGCTTTGGTGTTTATTAGCAGGAAAATCATCTCTCTTTGTGGACAAGTCAGGGAAGGTGATGGAATCTCACCACCGCACGCTTTGACAGGCAGAGGTGGTCTGTCCCACAGACAGGCCAGTTCCTTCAGACACCTCCATGTGGCCTGCTCCCCTACATCGCCTGAAGAGGTAAGCTTCTTGCTTGCACATTATTTCTTCTAGTAGGTTTTTCACACACTTTTGTCTCAGGGAATTAAGTCCTTTCCTTTGGGACTAAATCTCGTGTTAACTAAGGAGAGGATTGAGGCATCAGTACCCTTCATGCAAGAAAGAAAAATAAGATTCTCTCACTGTATTTATGCTTGGTCTTTGCCTGGCCAGGCTGAAGTTTGCTGTCTTCAAAAGTAGGAAGTCTTTTGCAGTATAGGCTGCTTGCCAGATTGGGTCTGGGCCTCATGGGCTTGAGATTTACTGTTTTTAATCTTTTTACTGATGGGCATTCTAAATACCTGTTTCATGCAATGTTTAATTTCAGCACAGCAGGTATTAGTGTTTCCAAAAATGGGAATAAGCCGCCTGTTTCCTTGAATGATGAAATGCCTCAAACACTGCTAGGTTTTCACATCATCTAGCCCTTTATCCCCTTAACAGCCAGTGCCTGTTGCTTTAAAAATGAAACTTTTTTGGATTCCCATGACCATTTCTAAGATAATTTTCCATAGTCCATCTTGCCCACTAAGAATGTAAAACTTCACATCTGTATTCATTTGGACACCTTTTGAACTGAGATTAACACACAGAAGAAAGGTTGGCGGCTGCCTCCCTTTGACAAGATGGCAGCCGAAGGACATCAAAGACCAACAGTCTCTCCACATTTTTCCGAGCAGATGTTGATGACACAAAGAGAAATTATCTTCAAGATGCCAGCAATTCCACTGACAATGTCTTTGTTAATATTTTCACAATCTGGGCAGCCCTGGTGGCTCAGCGGTTTAGCGCCACCTTCAGCCCAGGGCGTGATCCTGGAGACCTGGGATCGAGTCTCAGGTTGGGCTTCCTGCATGGAGTCTGCTTCTCCCTCTGCCTGTGTCTCTGCCTCTCTCTCTGTCTCTGTGTCCCTCATAAATAAATAAATAAAATCTTAAAAAATATATTTTCACAATCTAAAGAAACGTTCAATCTTCAGTGCTCAATGAAGAATTTCCCTCAATGAGATGTGACTCATGCAGCTCTCACAAATGGTAGACGAATGTGCTCCATCCAGTGTTTCAAAGGGAAGCCACTTGCCTTTTTAATTGCTCCAAGAAGGCAGGCCAAAGGAATCGACCACACGGCTACAGCAACTTACCAAGCACACCCACGTCTCACACAAATGCAAACGTGTGCATACACACTCTGCAAAGGAAAGGGGGGAAAAGTAGACATTTTCATATGGGTAAAGGGTAAGTCAACCAGGCATTTGAGAGTGAGAGTGTTCCTCATGTTACCAGAGAAACGATGTCAGTCAATGAGTACGCGCGCCTAACTGGTGTGGTGTGAATTGCTTTCCACATGAGCTGTGCGATTCTCTATGATCAATGCTCTTCAATAACATATCTCCAGGTCTTACCCTTTTCTATTTCTTCCCCAGAGTCCCCTCTTACCTCTTCCCATCAAGTCCATCTTGGTAAGCAATAAACACATAGATAAAATTAAAATTTTATAAAAGATTCTTTGAGAGGGAAAGCATACAACTGTGTGGGCTCAGCCCACCTCCAGAAGTAAAGAGGAAAAATTAAGGACAAAGGGCTCAGATAAAATGTCTTGTTCCTTTCAATCTGCTCTCCAGATCGCAACCAGGATGACTCCATAGATCAAAGCTGATGATAATATTGAGAAACTAAGATTGATAATGATATTGATATTGATAATGTTCATCAGAGCTGCCACTTATTGAGTACTTAGCAAGTGCCGGGCATCCTAGTAAATATTTTCTATACTTGCCTTCCTCTGATCATATTTGTTCCCTGTTGAAATGGCTTTCCTTTGCCCTCGGGATAAAGTCTAAACTTTAATAGCAGCATAGATAAGGCCTTGCTAAAGCTAATCTCTCTTTTAACCTTCCCGTCTCACGTCCCACTCCCTTAATGTTCTACATGCCAGCCTTCAAGGAGTTCTTTTGGTCCTTACACACCTTAGCCTCTTTTACTTCAGTACCAGTCCCACTTCGTTTGATGGCCTCAGTGTCCAGGTCACCTGCTATAGGGAGCTTCTCCTGACCTTCCACATCTCCGTGAGCTGTCCCTCCTGGTGCACAAAAGACCTATGCTCACTGCCACTGGTGCACCCATTCTGATGTACTATGATGTCCTGCCTCCATAGTCTCCATTGGACCATAAATTCTATATGAACAGAAGACAGAATACCAGACTTACAGATTGTTCCCAGTAAATATTTATAGAATCAATCAATGGATGAATAAATTCCTATCTCTATCGCATAAAGGGAGAGGAAGCAAACATGACTCTCTTTGTCTTGTAATATAATGCCACCTTCCCCAATATGGGAGTCTGGAATTCGGTGTCTCTGGTGTTCATGTCAGATGAAGTCTGTTCCTAGCCAGAGAACAGTGGGACATTTTCCTGTAGTCGAGCGCAGCATTCTCTAAAATGGGCTGTGCAGGATGATCTTTTGCTATGCAGGAAAAAGTGCTGAGATGCTCATTTATATTTATACTAAAAATAAGCTTTGCAGGGGCACATGGGTGGCTCCGTAGGTGAAGCATCTGACTCTTGATTTCAGCTCAGGTCATAATCTTGGGGTTGTGAGATCTAGCCTTGTGTTGGGCTCCTTGCTGAATATGGAGCCTGCTTTAAATTCTCTCTCTCCTCCCCCTGACCCTCTCTTCCACACTCACATGAGTGTGTGCACTCTCTGTCTCTCTCTACTTCTCTCTAAAAAATAAATACATATATACATAAAAAATCAGCTTTGCACATACTTCCATATGCATTGCCATATGAATCAAAATGCCCACCCGGATTTGTGTGTATATCAGACAGCCCCGAGTAGCATGCTGACCATGGGATTCAGAGGCAGGGAGTGACAACACACACAACATGCAATCACATGCAATCACCGTCCCGATAAAGTGGATTTATGGAATCTGTTATCTAACTTTAGTTACACTAACCTCACAAAGTAGTCACCTTATGTTTTAAAATTGCTGCAAAACCACAGATGGAAACTAATACAGATTGCAAAATCTGCTGATCAAAGCTGATACCGGTGATACAAGCAGGAGTGGACACACATACTCTTCCAAGCACATGCCCATCAACGGCCACATTACTAACTAAAATAAGGGCAATATAATTTTATATGACAAGTCAACCAAAAATAATAAAAAGAAATTTCAGACCAGCTACATTCATTATTATAAGTGATAAATTTTGCTCTGGGTGTTGTGCTTGAGATATTAACTGATGATACCAGCACACATATATAAGTTATAGACAAACAAGTAATAGATGTATATCCAAAGGGTTATTTGTTTTTTCTTTTTATTGAGGGCTGTCCAATAAAAAATTCTTGAAAAACATGGGTCCAGGGAGGAACAAATCCCTTCCTTCTTGCTCATTTCACCTTTCACTCTGTCTCCCTCCACTCTTTCAAAGCCTCAAGTCAGCTACTCCTTTAAAGGCCACTTTATGGCCTGTCCTAGCCTGTGATAACTACCCGGTTTCAATGTATCTCTCATCCAGGTCAACCCTCTACTATTGTAGAAGTCAAGCCACTGAATCAACAGCCAGCTGTGGCTTTTACGTTAAAACTGTAAGGTGCTGGAGAAATATCACCACTGGATATTCCCTTAATATCTTTGTTGGTGCAAAAATACACTAGCAACTCCTGAATACAATGAAATATAAGCCGTAGTCCCTGCCCTTGAAGAACTGGTTAAAAGAGAGAATGTGTAAACTGTGGAAAAATTGACTAGTGTCACTGGTGTCCAAATCTCCCTTCTTTCTCCTACTCTTAAGAGTGGTAAGCAGGACTCTTTCCAGGGTCTCACAACTGCGAGTAAGCATAGGCCCCGCAGCCTCAACCCCATATTTTCTACTCTTGATATTCATGAGTGCCATTGCAAGGGCTTTCACCTCATCACACAAAATGCTTTATGAAAATCCACAATGGCCCAAACTTTCAATACCTAATGATTTGGACTTTACTGGGTCTGGATTGAAACTGCAGGACTCATCAATATACAAGGTTTTGATGATTTTACTGGAAATCCTAGAAATGGAACAGTTGTCTTGAAGAACGAGGGCATTCTTTGAGAGTGGTCTCAGCGGAGATTTCTAAGATCCCGCTTAAAATTTGACATATTAATGATCTCCTATTCAACTCAACACATTCGCTACTATGAAAATGTTTAAAGGAATTCACTCACCATTGTCCTCGTTAGTTGGAAATGAGTGCTTATTGATCACCGGTATTGATCCTCTACTTTAGATAAAAACAATACTTTTCAAAGTACCCTCAAAAGAGTTTAAGGACTAAAGTAAAAATGTAACTTATGCTGGTTACCAGGTGATTGATCACAACTGATTTTGCTGCCACAGAACATAACTTACTGTGACACTGCTTATCTGGGCCCTGGAGTCGGCCCCCATCGAACTGTGTATTATGTATGAATGATTGATGTGGGTTTGAATATTTTGTTAGATTCAACTTTCAATCCATTTTACATAGCTGACTTACATAAAAGATGAGTCCTACCGAAAAGTTCTTTGGGAGGAATGTAACTATTATGAATTTAAGTGATCTCTGGTGATTTTTGTTCATCTGACAAAGTTAAATCCTGCTTTGTTTAAAATCAGGGGGCTGATGTCAAGCCGGGCTCCTTAGGGCAGTATTTTTCCAAGTAGAACATCTTTTTTGTCCATGTCAGAAACCAAAAAAAAAAAAAAAAAAAAAAAAAAGAAAGAAAGAAAGAAAGAAAGAAAGAAAGAAAAAAAAATAAAAAGGATAAGAAACTAGCCAAAACCCCACGAAGGTCAGGGAAAGACGGGCCCGTCAGGTGTGTGTGTCTCTTGGGAACTGTAACATTTGAACTTTATATCCCTACCCACCGTAATTCAACCTTCTTTATTCATATCATTGTAGCTAACTGAAATATATATTTTTAACATTTGCAAGGGATTAGATTAAAGCCCACACAAATGGCAGTGGACACACAGCGATAGAATGCCTTCTCCGTCAGATTCTGGGATGTGCATTCATGATCTCTTTGTCCACAGAAGGACGGGGTTTGACGACGTGAAATGACAGCTGTTTTCATCCCAGCCATTCTCGTCCCCACAACAGTCCGTCATTAGAGATCATTACTGTATCACTATTGTTCACAAGGAAGAATACAGCCTCTGCCTTCGTCTGTCGGAGATATAATAAGTCTTATGGAACAAGAGTACCCTGAAGGGCCTTCGCTTCTAAAAATGATTAAACTTCATTCAAATCCCAGCCTGTAACCCACTTCTGGGCATAGCATCAAAGTCAGCTCCATAGGTGTGATCTGAGGCGGTATACTATTCCTGCTTCAGGTTTTGCACAAGACTGGTTTGCATGCATTATCCTCAAAGAACAGATTGCCTTTTACCAAAATCCTATGCATTTTGGCACTTGGTGAGTGTCTTAGATGGCATTAACTGTAAAACATTTCTTTTTACATAATTATGGCTTTGTTTTGAGTGTGTGCTAAGATGGTTGTAAAAGTTTTAAATGTGAAGGGCTTGGGGAATAAGAGGAAAAATCTTTGAACAAAAATGAAAGCCTGTTGTTAACAATTAAAGTTAAAATTTTTTTCCTGACAGTCTTTCAAAACTTCAGGAAAAAAAAAAAAAAAAACACAACACGCCACGTGGTTATTTTAATAATTGTTCCCCAAATTACACCATTAGCAGAAATGTATAGAAAATACAAGTTGTGATGATTGCTAAACACCTGGAGAATTAGAGCTATTGTTTTCTGGGTATATTTATGTAGCGATGCGACCATCTTTGTCAATAACTGATAAAAATAAATGCAGAGAGACTTGGTGCTCGTTCTAATAATGAGAAACCCTTCTCGGCGCTCAGGAAAGGCCTTTGCCTCAGGCAGCACTCAGACGCCTGGATCCACCAACCTCGCCATGAATGTGTTAATTGACATGCTTGTATAAATTTTAGTAAAGCCATAATATTTTTGCATGGCAACTATTAAAAATATTTTTTTCTCTTAATTTCACCAGGGAGGCTGAGACTCTGAATTTTTCCCCCTTGCAGGAGGGAATAATTTAGATTTTCTTCCATCCCTGTCAGAAGTTGAACAGACGAACAAAACAGATTCTTCAGAGACAATTTTACACAGAGTTACATCCATCCAATTCAATTATAAATTAAATTGACTAACGAACCATAGCTCATTATGGGAATCAATTACTCAGAACTGTCTTTGGACCAAAAATGTGGAAAATAAAAAATAATGGTCATACTTCAATATACCAGATTGTCAACGTTTGAAAGCTCTGTTTTTCTCTAGCTTGGCATAGTCCAACGCCAAAAAGAAATGATAATCATTTGTTTTACTGCTCCTAGAGATGTTCTCGTTTTATGAAGACTAGTTAATTCTTGAGTTTTGATCTCTTTGGGACGAGTACCTCAGGCTTTTCTGAGATGACAGGCCAACCCTGGAGTCATGTAATCGCATGGGGATCTTTCAGATCAACTTATGCAAATGTGTTATTAAAAGGAGCCTCGTTTTAGCCTCTAGTGCCACCCAAGCAATAAGAGTCAAAAATCTTGGGAGGTCATGTTAAAAGCATTTTATTAATAAAACGATTCTAGTAACAGAATGGGGTGTGTGGAGGCTGTGGGGGGGGCACACCTCTCTGGAGCATTTTCAGTCCAATTGTTTGGTAAAAGTAAATCCACGGGGAATCCGATGTCTGCCTTATTTACCGAGCAGTAGGCCCTGATAAAGAAACGGTATTAAAGCAATAACACTCTGTAAAATATCTTCCTCCCTTTGTGGTCCACAGCCCAGAAATTTTCCATCTGTTACAATGAATTAAAAAACTGTTCTGCTTTGAACATGTGTAGGTAAAGGTGATATGCACCAGCACATACGTACATCAACATAGGAGACATGTCATAACACAGTATGGGGGTCTGTTGCCCACATATCGTATCGCATTAAGATGGTCAAAGAACTGTGCTAAGACTATTTTTTTTCAAGGAATTAAACTCCTGAAGATGCCTTAGTTTTCTTTTTCCTCATGTACTTCTTATTCATGCACACTTGGAGAGTAGCAAGAATAAATATTTCGAACTCAAGTGTTCACCTAAAGAACTAAGATCTCTAAAAAAAACACTCCTATGTATATTTTTCTCATCCAATGAAGCCAAAAGGAAATTGTTCACCCAGGAAAAGCTGTACTATTCATGAAAACAAGTTAATCCTCATAAATATATAATTCAGCATAATTTTGCTTAGAACCTCATATTTTTAAAACATCCATTTCTTAAAATGGATTGAATCTGTTTGTTTCACTAAAACATTATTTTTTTAAAACATCAGACATGAAAGAGAAGTGGCTGGAAAATTTCAAATGTGTTTTTGGCTGATACAGTGAGAAGGGGGACAGATCCTCCCTTATTTATTTTTTTGCCATTAGAACAAGGGAAAAGAATATTGCTTTCCCGTTTTGTTCAACCAAAAGGGAAAAAGGATGAATGGACCTGTAATTAGACATATAAGCATTTAATACAAGGTCCCTTGAAAAAAAAATCATTTCAATAAATGGGGTCAAAATTCAGAAATTCGGGATCAGGGCTTGGAACTCAGAGTTCAAAGATTACATAATGTGTTTTGGAGTGAATCATTTAAAAGGGAGATTGATCGCGTTCTACAATAAAGAAACACAACCCAATTTACTTATTCAATGGCTTTCTGTTTTGTGAAAAGCGGAAGCTGTGGGGTCAGGCTTGGATTCAAATCCTGACTCTGTCCCTTCCTATCTGGGAGGCAAGAAACAAGTCAACCTCTCTATGACTCAGTTTCCCAATCCTCAAAACTGGAATCACGGTAACACCTGTTTCCTAATGTTGCCGGGAGAATCATGCACACAAAGTACTTAGCAAAATGCCTGACATACGGGAAGACTCAATCCACATTTAGCTATTATTTCTATCCTGCTTGGTCTTTTTATTTTGAAATTCTAGGATATGTAACAGCATAATTTCAAACCCAAAGGAAGAGAATATTCTCTTTCACTTTATTGGCAGGCACTTTGTGAAAACAGGATGAGGCTCTGTTTTTCCAATAGGCCGCCATTCCAGCCTTGCTCAGTTTTTAGGGTTGCTTACCAAGGTTGGAGTGTGCACTCAGGGTCTGCAGCTAGGCATTGAGGGGACTCCTCGTGCAGCTGTCTCCTGAAGTCCCCTCCTTCCCAAAAAGGCCGCAGCCCTCCCCACTCTTGGCCACATCTGTCAACCAAGCAGTGCTCAGAGTCTACCCTGCCAGCATAAGGCCATCACAGAAGATCGCTACTCAGGGATAGCTGCCCTGACGGCTATAAACACTCAGGGAAATCAGCTACACATTTCTGATCACCTGTCGGAATTTGGAAGGTGCACTTTGTAAAGGCTGTAACTATGGTTGAGCAGGGTGTTATGTGACTATTTTGCTCTTGAGCCCTCAGTCCACTGAATATTAGTGTTATCAGAAGTAAATACCTTTCTCTTTACTCCTTCATGTAGCGATAGGCAGAGAATCTAAGTTTGAGAAGCTGAAATCAGACTTGCTCTATATCACAGTATTTCTTGGCAAAGCCTTCTGCTGTTTTAATTTTAACCAATTAGAAGAGCCAATCTTCTTTTCGTTCAGAAATGTATTAAAAGATATCACATTCAAAGGCTAGACATGCCTGCAATTAATTACTGGTGTCCAGCTAAAGGTCTACCATTAGCTATTGCCATGACAACCTTTAGAAGGCCTTGGCCCACCTGTTGCAAGATAGAAAGAGCATTAGGCAGTTGGTTCCTGCACTTGGCCTCCCTCTGGCCTATGGGGAATTCGTACTAATTAGAATTAGTTGTCCTTCTGTAGTCCAGCTCCTGACACAAATTGCATTCTGTAGCTTTTTGTTCCACTTGAGTTCACAGACAAAATAGCCCATGCCATGTTTGAAATGAAGCAAGGCAATATAAAAGGATTTTATGTAATTGGCTAATATACTTTAACATTTTAACTAATATCTTCAATGTCGGTTTCTTGGAAAGGAGCTTGTTTACTTTCTTCTCCTTTTACTCAATAGTTGTTTACGATCATACAGTCCGTAATTTTAATATGGCTTGTTCGGGTGTCATTAACCCATTGTCAGGCTCAACTGCATATAGAACAAAACAAGTGACCTTTAAAAATGATAGTTTGAAATGGCCCTGTGGTGATGGTGAAGAGAAGTACAAACGGCAAAGAAAAGGAAAGGGCCATTTCTCACGTCTCACTAAAGAAAAACTTGATCAAAAACAAGAGCCCATGGAGGAAGAGCCATAATGAGATAGAAGAGCCAGGAAATGAAAGGAATGATTAGGATGTGAGCATGTGTAGGTTGCCAGAAAGAGTGGCCCACAGATTCTGTAAGAGCCAATGAGACTCAACCACTGGGGCCCACAAAAGGAGACTTGAGAAGAGAAAAATGTGTCGATAGTTCTCAGGTAAAACTAACTTTTAAGGCTAACTTTTAACTTTTAAGATCCCCGGATGTATTAGGAAGGAGGGGAAGAGACACCACACATACTGTACCTCATGCTACACCTTTCTGTGCAGAAGGGGATGAGAGCGTTGACAATAGAACAGCATCTTCTAAGAAGTAGGTTCTATGCGATCTTTCTCATCTCACTGTGGAGTCATTTTAATTATTTCTAGAAATAGTAAGACTCCAAAACACAAAGCAAAATTGGTGGCATAGGGAATCCCTGTGCAATTTTTCACAGAGCAGAAGAAGCCTGGAGGCCTCAGTTTACCCACTTGAGTTATGAACTGGAAATAGGGCTTGTTTCCGTGTTTCACCTTCCTGGTCTAGGTACCTGAGTTTCCAAGAATTCATGAGACAAATGATCTCAGGCTTTTTATTGACTCTCTCTCTATACAAGAGGTTTTCTAAGGAAAGTATCTTAATCTTCCCACAAAAAAAAAAAAAAAAAAAAAAGATACAGTTTTTATTTTTATTTAAAAAAAAAGACACAGTGAGAGATAAGAGAGTGTTCCTTTCACAAAAGATGTGTTCTTAGTTGGGGAAGACAGTTGCAAAAACCACCATTTGCTTGTTCATGAAAGAGGAAATGTAAGTAGTTTTAAAATAAAATCTATACACATCCCAAATTCATTCTCCAAGCTACCATATCAACCTCATATTGTTCAGAATGGGACTGAGGCCAAGAACAAATATCTCTCTTCCTTTCCCTGACTTTGAATCTGAATTCTGAAATGATAAGAGGTACTTTAAAATTCTTAAAATAGATGGATTTAGGAATGTCTGAGCCAAGGTAGTGCCTAGTTACTCATAGATAAGCCGGAACTGCCTTCGTGAGTGTATTAAATTGAAAATGTATAAAATGTGCAAAATGTGCAAGAAAAATCACTAAAAAGTCCAAAGAAATTTTCAAGTCTCCATTTAACTGAGAAAATCACCTATCTTTTCAATCTTTTGTGTTCTATTGTAAAGTATTGTAGAACTACTGGGGGACAATAAGAAAGTCATTCGTTAGAAAACAAGAACCTTCCAGATGAAGATGCCAATGTGTTTATCAAGGAGCGGGCCTCTCCATGTTTTCTGTGTGTCGGGAAATTTTGAATTTATTTATTTGTTTATAAAACTCTCCTTTTCCCTGAGCCACTAGGGAGGAAGCATAAAAAGGTTTTGCTCACTAGAGCATCAATAACAGGTAATATCAATAATAATAACACACATGAACATTAACTACAAAACACAGTACAAACCACATTACACCCCAGTCAGGTAGGCCAGGCTAGTTAATTGACTTGCCAGCATGAAAAAAAGCTGATCTGTATACAGAAACTTCTCCGGTGGCTTGCCAGAGTATAAAATGGGCAACCCTGAAAAGCATTTCAGTTAACCAGAATTCTCTAGTGGATAGTGGCTCATGAAGGGCAGAGCCTCCATGGGGAAGATACAGAGTGGATCCCTCTCCGATATTTTCTGTGTTCGTGGAACTGCTTAAAATTGAACTCATATTTACATTAAGATTTATCCCAGGATCCACCTTTTCCGGTATGCCTTTCCTCGTCCTTCCACTCCACTCTCAAACATTGATGAGGTACATTACTTATGTTCTGTGCCTGCCTGTAGCTTAACCCTTCACTTTTTTATTGGCATTCTCTCCAATCTATGGATTTCCAAAGTACAGTACCTTGATTTTCCTATGAATGCCAAAAAAAAAAAAAAAAAAAAGACCTAGAAATTAGTTTTACTAAGAAGGACCCAACATAAGAGCTGAAAAAAAGTCCCTACCAAAGTTCTACAACCTCCTATGTATGTGCTTACCCTACTGGTCTGTGAGCACTGGAAGAAAAAATGAGTCCCCCTAATATTTACCTGTCACAGAGTTGATGCCTGATAACTGATGAATGAATGCATGAATGAAAGAATTTCATTATATTCTGAGGATCATAATAAAATAGCAGGAAAGCTTGACATTTACCTTTACCCCATCTGCTTCACAAGTTGGGTGAACAGGCCATTTTGGAGGATTAACGTTTTTAGTGAAGAATTTGTACTTTGGGAAAAATGCTGCCAATAGCCAACTCTTCAGAGAAGTTATGCCCCTCCAATAAAGTGTTTAAATGAGCAAATAATATGTTCCCTTTGATCCTGACAGAGGTCAATCTTCTGTCCAAGCTCTTTCGGCTTCTGATGGAACCAGAAGAAGATAAAGGATAATTTGTAAAGCCCAGGAGAGGAACTGTGGTAAAGCCTGGAAGTTGGAGGTCTCATTGGGGACCTATGGACATATCCACAGACAACAAAGCAATGACCTTTATCCCTGAGTTGATTGCTTATGATGACCTAAGACTTTTCTTCTACTTCCTTAAGGGTTGCTCTCAACCGTAATGCAACACTGGGGCAAAATTAGGCCTTAAGCCAAAAGTCAATGTGAGGTGATCCCGAACTGATGACCCCTATGGCAATCCCAATAACCTCTTAATTTCTATTTATAACATTCCAGAATTCTGGAGCATCCTTAGAGGGGAAATTAAAGGAAAGATGAGACTCCTTGTGATTGATAGGTAGTTCTAAGATCTGGTGTCTCTCCAAATAGTTCATCCTTTGGATATGACCTTTCTTTTCATTGCCTTATTTTTAAGTCACCAAGGACTTTCAGTGAAAAAATCATGTGTTGTGAAAGGCCCCAAAGGATGTGCAAAAAAAAAATCATGTATCAAAATTATATGAATTTGTAATTCATAATAGGCAAGAGGCAATTTAAGGAGATGGTTTTCCACCATTGACCCTGCTGTCAAAATAAATGTGGAGAGGATAATTACAGTAATTAACAAAAAAAAGTTAATTTTACTTTGTCAGGAGATAAGGTTCAGTTTGATTTCTGATTAAGAGAAGATCGATACCAAATGATTTGTCTTCATAGCTGTTGATTGTTATAAATTTAGACCTGTTGATTTTCATCAGGAAAACACTCAGATGCTTCAACCACAGTCCTCAGCTCTTCCCTCCCAATCACTAACCCATGGATTTTTTGCCTACTCAGCAAAGAAGATTTACATAATATTCTACTAAGCCAAACACAAAAGTGTGAGAGTCTAGAATATACTTTTTGGATGAGGTTGCTTGTTTCCTCGATGGAAAATAATGTTTCTCAAAGAGCTCCTGGGCCTAAGCACTGTTTGATTATGGTCCTCCAAGAATCATGTGATCCAGCAGCAAATGGAATTCCTCTAGCAAACAAGCCTCAGGAGTGATCATATCCTCTGAATCAGGGTTGAATAATCATGTGGCCAGTTAAGAAATTGGTGTTTTGTAAGATTAATAAGCTCCAAGCTGAGGGGGCATGTGTGAACACACATCTGCTGTTGGGGAACTCTTGGCATCAGTTTTGCCTGCAGTGAGGGTCCAAACACATTATAAATGGGGCAGAAGAAAATACACATACTGCATTTCTTTAGTAATTGAAGCAATTAGATAACCTTCTTGGTTCTTGGATGCTTATAATGTTCCTCATTAAGTTTGACTATGTTTATGAACACTTTGTGGCAACTGTACCTTTTAAAAAAAAAGAAGATAAATGGAAGACTTCAGTTATCAAAGCCTGGTTGGGAGGTAAGAAACATGTTGTAGATGTGGAGGCCCTCGGTTTTCTTCCCATACCATGCTAAAATAGACTGCGGTCGAACCTGCACTTGGTAAGAGGCTGGGTGACCTTGAGTAAGTTACAGCACTTTTCTTGGCTCACTTTCCTTTTCAAGACATTGAGGGGTATAAGTAAGATGACCACTGGGTTATTTCCAGCTCTGACATTCAGGGGTTCATAATCTCTACCAGGGCCAAGGTTGGCAGCACCTACCTGCAGAAAGATAAAGAGCTGACTGCTTTTCCCAAAAATGCTAAACTTTCTAGTCAAGAGGACACAAAATCTTTTGTTATGGTTGTTTATATGTAAGAAACATTTTGTTTTAAAATGACGTAGCAGTTAGCCAATGCTGTAGAGCAAGTCACACCAAAGCTGAATGGCTTCAGACAATATGTATTTATTAGTTTTTATGAGTTTGTAGATCAGCTGGACAGTTGGCTGATCTGGGAAAGGCTGACCTTACCTTAACAAGACATGTTCATATGTTTTTGTTCAACTGGTGATTTGGTGGGGCTGCTGGTGTAGGACAGCCTTATGCACATGTGAGGCAGCTGGGGGGCCAAAGGTGATGAAGCTATGGGCCTCCTGTCATCCACCAGGCTAGATGAGGCTTATTCTTTCTTGAGATACAAGCTCAGAACTGGAATTACTTTTGCCATGTTCTGTTGGCCAGAGCAAGGCACAAGGTTAACCCAGATTCCAGGAATTGGGAAATAAGATTGGCCTCTCGATGAACGGAGCTAAAGGGGTCATGTGACAAAGGCCATGGCTGCAGGAAAATGTGAAGACTCAGTCATTTTTGTCACCAATCTACCTCAGTCACAAATAATGTTTTAATGGCTGTGAAAATATAGTGATAACCAAGATCCAATCATCATCTTCAAGAATATCTGTTTAGACTGGGGAAAGAACTAGACACAGCTAATTAAAATGCAATGTAATAAATAACAGCAGAGATAATGTGGGACCTAGAGGTAGGGCAACTCCTGCTCAAGAGACTTGGGGAATGCTTCTCAGAGGCAGTGACCTTTGAGCCAGGTCTTGTTCAGGGCTGGATCCCAGTGCCTGACATGGTTCCTGGCTTACAGTAAGCACTCAGTAAATATTTGATGAATAAATAAATGAAGAATGAGAAGGAGTTGGCATAAAGCGATTGAAAAGAAAACCATTCCAAGGAGAAGAACCAGTATGAGGTATGAAAAAAGAACTTAACATTTCATCTGTGAGAATATTTATTTTTTCTATGAATATTTGCTAAATGTCCACTATGTGCTACACACTAGGGATAAGGAACATGAACCCTCAAGGGAATGGGAATGAGAATATACCTGTGTGTTCGCTCTCCATAGTGTGAGAGAGAATATGCCTACCTCCCCTAACTCCTTATGCCCTACTCACAGAAACATCACCACGCCACCGCTTTTCATGTGACGGAATCCATACTGGTGAACTCAGTAAGGATGCAATCCAGTGGCAAATGCTGGGCTGTCCTAGTGCATGAGCTCAAACCTCCAAATGCACTCACTCAGTCGTGGCCAGAGCCTTTGTTACTGTCTCATCAGAAGCCCTCATTTTTATTCCTCTTCCAAAGTCAAGTGCTTAAAAAGGATATGGTCCATAAGCAATGGGTTACCAGTTGGAATCCTGGACTATCTTAGAATACTTTCTAGGTTTTATGGAAACCGTATTTTGGTCCTGGGACATAAACAGGCCTAGCACAGCTTTGGCAGGTCTTGTAAATACGTCAGCGCTCTTCTAAACGGCATGCACTGAGTGGAGCTCCATTTTTTTCGATCTACCCCATGTTATTTAAGGTTAGTTGTCAAAGATATAATATCATAAGAGGTTTGCAAAGGTGTCTGACTGGTGCAAAAACCTTTGTCAGTAAGTGCCAAAGCCCTATGCCTTGGGTTTTCTCCATGTGTTTAATACCCATCCAAAGTGGAAAGCTCATATATCCTTATCAATCAAATATACCCAGAGAAACCCATAAAAGCATAAAGACAATACATAGATTAAAAGGATTATATGTCCCTAAGTTTGGCGGCTTGAATTCTGTTAGGCTTACCTCGATTTAAGGACTGCAGACAGAAGTTCATTTCCATGGGCTGAAATACAGCTATTTTGTCTACTTAACTTTGTAATTCTAAGTAGATATCCACGATATGCGAATACTTAACAACGAGTAGGACATAGGTACTGACCAATCAGAATGGGCACAGGGAGGCCCAGGCATGCCAGCCATTAAGTTTTAGTTATTAGGTGGCAGGGGGTTCTGGAAGAGGCATGGGGGCTGCTGCTGCTCTGCTGGCAGAGATTTGGCAGGCGGAGTAACTGTAGAGCTGCTATGCTTGACCAGTCATCACAACTGGCTCTGTGCCACGAGGCAGGTACCTGGTCCACATCTGATGAATCCCTGTCTTTCCAGTTATGACCAATCGTGGCAAAGCTCATTGCAATATACTTCATAATTGCTGATTTCTAATATTGAGGGATAAGGTTGATGGGCCATGTACAAACTGACAAATATACTTTGCCTTTATTTCAAGTGACACCAACAACCAATCTTTTTTATTGTAGGGAAGACATTATACATTTAAGAAGACCAGGATGAGTAACAAATGGTTATGTGAAGTCAGCTAGCTAAATGTGTCATAAAAGTGAAAGAACTGCCAAGCAAATGTAAAAGCAGACCTTGCTTTGGGGTTAGCAATGTCAACATTTCCTTTTCTCTTCCTGCCATGTCTCCCCCCACATTCTTTGATTCTCTCAACCCCACTGTCGTTAACTTGTATGACTGGTCTGGAGGGCTGAGCGCTAGCAGTGCAGGCTTGTAAAGGACTCGTGAAAAATGATCCAAGGATGCAGTCTTTGGTGCGGGCGCTGGGCTTCCTTTCCAGTTCCTTGTTTTTCTGATCTTTAAAGGCAAATTCTTTGCTAGTGCAGTAAGACTGGAGCTTGATAAACAGAACAAATGTTATTTTAAACACCATAATAATAATAATTTAATCAAATGTGATTTGCTTTTAATAACTTTATTGGCCCCTTCATTTTGAAAAGTGGCCATGTGAATGGCTTTTGCATTTTTAACAAGAGAGGAAATAAATGATCCTGCCTGTAGGAGCAGGAGACTAATGCTGCTTATTCCCACACTCTTTGTTTCATGGAACGAAGGCAGCAGACCCTGCCATTATAAGCCATTGGCCTTGATAAAACCAATGGCAGCAGTGGGCCTGGTCCTTTCCCGGAAACTTGAAGGTATCCACCAGGCAGGTCAGCACTAGCATTTGCAGTGTGTCTAATCATTCGCAAAGCACTTTCACTAACGTGCACTCCTTTAAATCCTGGGAGTCCTATTTCACAGAGGAGACACTCAAAGTAACACCGACTCACTCAGTGCCATGCCATGAGTAAGTGGTGGCTTTGGGACTTGAACCCTGTCCTTCTACCTCCACATTCAAGCCCCTGCCTCTACACCATGGTGGATGATGCGTCACTATAACTAGCTTAGGTGGCTCATGCTGTAAATGTAAAAACAACTGAATTCTGTACATTCCTAAACCATACCCCCGTATACCAAGGACGGTCTTCAAAAGAAAACAAAAATAAATAAACAAGTCATCATTAGACCAACAAACTGCCAGAGCGATTCGCATTAGAAAACTTCATTTGCTCACACCTAAAACCCTGTCTAACGTAAGTGGTTTCTAGTGGTAGCAGTGCCTATTGCTACTCCCTACAACAAGGGGATACTGTTTCAGAACAATCTGCGAATTCAGGATGGGGCCATCATTAAAGCTTTTGTAGGCCTGTTAACTTTCATTCTGCTGGAGCCCAGAGCTCAGAGAACCAACCGTCCATATTTTATCCTTCCTCTTATTTGTGAAACTTGCTTCACCCCAAGTAAACTTTGTAAACTAACTTGATGTCGCTGTGAATTCCAGACAGTCAAGCCACATGGCAGGTCAGAAGGACCACAGATTGGTGAAATTTGGTGATAATGCCAGAACCCAGTCCTGATTCCTTAAAACTGAGTACCAGACAAAGAACAGGGGTAACAAAGGGGTTGGGGTCGAGATAGGGAACAGAAGGTTACATAGGATGCACTGGATTCCCCTCTCTTGGAGTCCCCTAAAAACTGCTTTGAGAAAAAAAAAGGTGACTAGTGAGTTTATTTATGCTTTTTAAAAAAGCACTGCCAATCCCAATTTATCAGTTACTGTCTTGTGACAATTTATTCATTGTTCACTGTTAGAAGCCAGAAGTTACATAGAAATGCATGATTGGTGATAGCTTCTCTATTTCAATATGGTATAATAGAGATAACACAGTGCCCAAAAGCTCTGCAGCCGACTTTTTGTCTGCTTTGTCTCTTTTCATTACTCTATCAGAATCTTCATTTAATATAATCCAAAAAAGCAAGGTAATTGCTTCACTTATCGGTTATCATCGCTCCCGCATACTTATCGTGTCAAAATTATTTATGTGGATAGGCCAGGTTGATCTTGCTGCATTCAGAAGCTTAAAATTTGAATAACTGTTCTGCCAGTTAGGTTATCAAAATTGCAGCATAAGCAATGAGCTTCTCTTTTCTGGATGTTGGAGGAGGGAAAAGGAATAACCTCCTAGGTGTGCAGGGGGAAAGGGAAGCATGGGGCCAGGGTGGCACGCAGAGCCAGCTCTTCTGGCAAAAGGAAAGAGGAAACAGCCACAAGATGGAGAGAGGAGCTAGAAGATTCATTGTGTGGGTCTATGACAAAGCAAAAGAGAAATGAAGTCAACTGGATACTTCCTTTCGGTGTTCTTCCTCAACAGTTCTCTCCAGAATAATCGATACAATTATTCCGAAAGGCAAGACAGGCATTGCAACCTGGGTCTTCACATACCCACCCCTCCCCTTATGAGGCCCTCCACAGATGAGTATTTCAATATGCATTTTCCTCCTTGTTAATCATTTTTCAGTTGTCAAGTACTTCATCGCTTTAAAGACATATTAGGCTAATGTGAAATGTGGCAGGTTTTCAGTCAAGAAGTGAACACTTATTTCTACAAAATCATTTTTGTTCGATAAGTCTTGTTTTGAGGCATCTAAGACTCTTTTGCTCTTTGTCTTACAAATGTTGATGGTAAAAAGAAATTAGAGGGTTCATTCCTAGCTCAACATCCAGGACCGTGGCTATAGGCAGAGACGAGTCAAGTGGATGTACATTTTGATTCTTGCCGAATTTTGTGAACTCTCTTAATGATACCCTCAGAACCAACAGGGACTTTCTATCCCTCTTGTTTCAGAGCCACTAACCCTCTCTCAAAATGTCTATAGTGCAGTGGAACCCTCTCATATGGAGCCAGTCATTCTCATACTCAGTAAGGGAATGACCAGAGCTAACAGATGATATTCTTGTGATTGTCTTCAGATCATCTTAGGCTAAGTAATGTGTATGTTTTAATATTTTTCGAATTCTCTCAATGTGACAGAAAATTCTTTTTAAACTTATTTACCCAGATCCTGCTGCACTAGTGGCTAGTATCTAATATCAATAAAAAAGATTTATCAGGACTGTCAATTTATTTCTTAAAGTATGGCTGATTTTTTGTTGCAGCTTTAATTCCTCACTTATAGTGGTGAGCCATGGAGCTGGAAGCATGTGAGAGGGAGCACTAGGTCATATTTGTGGTTTTCTCTTAGCTGTTTTGGTAAATTTTCTGAGGGATAAATGCATGCTTAAAATCCAGCATTTATATTAATTCTCTGGTAGTTACCACTATTCTGGAAGTTAGAACCAAAAGCTTTGACCTTTAAAGATCCTTCCCAACCCTGAAATTTGATTATTATTTAAGAATCTAACACAATGACGCTGTATTTGAAGAAAGATCCATATCTGGGATAATAGTCAATATCCTAGGGCCCAGGAGAATGTCTGGTATCTAGCATGCATTCAAAAATATATTGGGTGAATAAATGAATGAGTGAATACTCTTTTTCCCTAAACTTCAACCTTGAAAATGCCACTCAACATTCAGCAAACACTGAGCACCGCTATCACCTAAGAGGCCCTGTCAAAGGCCTGGCTTGCATACCAACTCTTCAGAGACCTACCCCTGGTCACTTGGCACATTATTTACTGACTCTGTAGCACCAACACATACTCCCTTGGATTGTCATTGCGTATATGCCTCTTTTATATGCCTGTCTTATGCTGAAGGCAGGGACTGTGTCTATACACTTTATTATTTCCATAATGATTGATGAAGTACTCATTCACATTAAATATAAATAAATATCTAATAAAAAATGAACTGATTCATTTTAAACAATGTCTGAAGCATGGGAACAAAACCATCAGCATTGTACTTCTACCTTAAGCACACCTACTTTCCTATTATTTTTTTACTGTCTATATGTTCATCACTACACATTATGATGCTTCTATCTAAACCAAAATTAGCATAAAACATGGAGGTAGGAATGTTAATGAGTATCTATTGAATGCTTACTTCTAAGAAATGAGAAAAGTAAATTACTTAAACCTAAATCCAGCTTGCCTTTAATGCAAGTCCACTACACCATTTATTTCTTAATTTACTTGTTACATCTGACCATGTGCCAGCCAGTGTGCTGCTACTGAGATTGAAGGATAAATAAGATGCTTCTTCTGCCTTGTCCAGTGATTATATGGTAATTATATAGTTTAGAAATCTACTTGCTATCTACTAGTCGTGTAGCCATGGGCGATTCAAGTGTCTTCTCAGGGCCTCAGCTTCTTTAATTGGTTACAGAAAGATCATTGTTCTGCAGTCATGCTCCTGTGATATAGTTATTATTTCCTGATGCAGTGCCTAGTAGGTAGTAGGCACTCAACAAATGTTCATTGTATCTCAATTTCCAAAATATCAAGGGGACACAGAAGACAGAGAAACTAACTCAAAATATATAGCAAGAAAGGCTTTGCAGGGTTCAGACTGGAAGGGCCAATGGAAAATTTGAAAGATAAAGAGGGGAAAGAAATAGATCCCAGCAGTGGAAGCATTATAGACAAAGGCCAGAGGTGTGAAAAATTTTGTCAAATTATAGTCAGTGGATACTACTACTTGGGTACTCTAAGAACTCCTCATCTTTTTCTTCTACCTAAGTATTGTCTAATAGTTATCCCCTACTTCAAAAATGTGAGGATTCTTTTTTCCTTCTTAATCAAAAAAACTTATATCAGCATTTATTCTGTGTTATTTCAGAATAATGACTTAGTTTATTGAAATCATCTTGAATTTAATTTTAAATTCTAGAGTAAGGCAGCACCGTCAGTTTTCAGTAATATATGCAAAATTTTAACATATATCCTATATGTTATCAAGACAGGATTTGGCTTCTGAATAATGGCTCTGTTAATATTTTCAATTTAACATCATATTTCTATGTTATTAGAAACATATACACGACAGTGCATGTTTATGCAAAAATAGAGAAATGTGGCCAAAATCTAGATGTCTTCAGTTACCTAGATGTTTGACAAGATATGGACTTAATCCTAATAAAATGATAGCAATAAATAAAATAAATAAAACTCTAATATTTTTACATTAAAAACAGTTATCTAGTTTTAGATACTTAATGTTATGTTGATATAATACATGAATATATATTTCCTCTACTCATTACTGCCATTACTATGTAAGACTGTCTAAAACTTATTTGGGTCAAGGTAATCAGTATGCCTGCTTTTTCACTCTATTAAAGGTCATTAATTCTCAAACAACTTTTTATTGCCTTTTAAAAATAGGTATTCCATTGGCTTTTTCCCAGTGATCTGGGGTCCTGCCAATCCTCCACAGATCTTCACATGTTATCATTCTTGGCTCTGTGATTACATCAATTATTTTCTTGGCAAATCCAAGGTAGAATTGGTCAAGCTCAACTAACATAAAAATATGTAACACCCCAAAGTAAATTGTAGGCTAGTTCAAGTTCTTTTTTAACTTTAATTTTTATCCTAGCCTTTTTAGGTTAGGTACTTCTCTATAGTTACTTTCTTTTGTGATCACGCTATTCTGTACACACATGGGACTGCCAAGAGGCTTAGAGAACAATTTAAAATCATCCAAAGCCCTTAACACTATTAAATCCTACTTGATCCATGAAGAATAATTAGCAAGGTCTGGGGAACTTGTATGGGAATTTACCTATTTACAGTTAGGTCTGTCTGTTTGTGAACAGCCAGATGAGTGTTAGCCAGATTCAGATAAGCATTTACAGCAGCTCTAAGATAGCCATATAGTTTCTTAATTCAAGATGATGGACAGGACCCTGTATTGCCTCCTTTCCATACTAAATCCTCATTGAAATTACAATTCATATATAAAAAAATAAATAAATCCTTGACAGTTGAAACAATCCAAAAAAAAAAAAAAAAAGAGGAGGAGTAAAGGGGATGACATTAGCAGGCCAGAGAGTATGACAGAGTCTGGGAAGATAGGAAGAAGTTTGGATTCTGTTGTTAGATAAACTCTAGCAGAAGAAATTGCAACCTAAAATACACACGTAGAAAAGAGGTGTCATGGAGGTGGGGTTCATTTTCTTTAAAATATCTCTGGAGAGGCTCCAAACAGGTACAGATAGAAGAAATTGTTAAGAGGCAGCAATAAAGTTTTGTAATGGGAAGCCCATCTTCAGGACAGCTGTGTGAAGGACTCCCTCTTCTTCTTCTATATATGGAGTAGTTGGCTTATTGGCAATTTGTGATACCCCATGCCTGTTAATGTGCTAAAAGAAAAAGCTACTTGTCAATAGAGTTCGCCCTTTGACACAGAGCCCAAAGGCAGCCCTCTCATTCAGAACACTGGCCTTTTGGGGAAAATGGTCCATTCGACTGCAAAGGATATGAAGGCTAGCTATTATAAATATAAGCATATTTATAATATAGTCCTTTATATCCCCAAATTAATGATGAATGAGGGATTACCAGACAGTTAAGGGAAATCAAGTAGAAGAAAAAGAAAGACAAAGGTGAATACACAAAAATTGACGACCAAAGCAGCAGTGGTAATGGAAGGAATAAGAGAGAACATTAAAATTTTCTAATAAGTATCCTCAAAATTTCAAGAATATATTGTATTTATAATATAAAAGAGTCTGCTATGAATTCTTGAAAGTTAAAAAATATATAATCACATAAAACACTGCAAGCTAAACCATAGCAGATAGAAGCAAAGACTGAAACTTAATGTGGAAGTGGAATTAATAAGACATTCCACAATGGAAAGGGGGGGAAAAAAGAAAAAAATGCACAAAAAGTTATTTCAAGAAATATAAAACCTCACTATTCAAAATGTGATTCACACACCAGCAGGATCAGCATCATCTATTTCATTAGAAATTAAAGTCACAGGCCTCACTTAAGACTTACTGACTCAGATTCTTCACTTTCAAAAGATGTGTAGGTAAATCGCATGCATTAAAACTTGAAAAAGCAATGATATAAAGCATAAATCCAGAGGTCTTACATGGTTTGGAGGAAGACAACATAAACAGTGAAGGAGTTGAAATAATCAAAGAAATAACAAAAGAAAATAGATGAAGACCATTTCCTGGAGATGGGAAAAATATCAACCCAACAATTGGCAAGCCCCACCAAATGTCAACTGGACAAAAATGCTTTAGTTACATACTTGCAAAATTTCAGAACTAAGCTGAAGAGAAAAATTCCAAAAGATTTCAAAGAGAGAGAAATAAAAAGTGCTAAAAAGGAATGACCATCAGATCGACATCAATGCCTTACCAACATCACCAGCTCTTAAAAGCTTGTAAAGCAACTTTAAACCTAGAATACTGCATCGAAAGCAATTATAAATAAAATTTAAGTGAATGATAAAGGCATTTTAGACATAAAGAAGTCAAATAGTTCATTGTACATGTACCTTTTTTATTACTTTTTTAAAGATTTTATTTATTTATTTATTATTTGTGGGAGAGAGTAAGTACTGTGAGCAGGAGGAGGGGTGGGTGGGAGAGAAAGAGAGAGCATCTCAAGTAAGCTCCACACTGAGCCTAGAGCCCAATGCAGGGCTGGATCTCATGACCCTGAGATCATGACCTGAGCAGAAACTAAGAGACAGATGCTTAACTGAGTTACCCAGGTGCCCCTCATCCATCTTTTTTAAGGAAAATATGAGGACAGACTCCAGTAATATGAAAAAAATAATTGAAGAAAGAGGAATAAAAGGAGTCTAAGAACAGTTTAATCCAATCCACAGGTACAATGAAAGAAATCTCATAATGATCAGTAGGCCCAAAAAGTAATGAATAGAAAATAGAAAGAAACCAGAGGGCTTTATGAAGAAAAAATACATACATAAATAAAACTGGAGGTGGATTGAGGATGGCAGTGTGCATATTAAAATAAATGTAAAAGAAAGTCATGGTAAAATATGAGGCAAACTAAAATATGACATCATTTTGAGCAGTTGTTGATATATATATCAGATATTATTTTCAAGTAAAACTATAGAGAACATTTGAAAGACACTGGATACAGAAAGAAATGTAATGGTACAATCTATAAGTAAATTATTAAAATAATAATGCTTGCAGGTAAATTGCTTTAAACTAAAAAAAAATGTAAAATATAACCATTGATTTGACAGAAGTCAGCAGGGAGGAAGAAAAAAAGAAAATATAGGCACACTGATTTCTTCATCTCACCTAATACAGGGAAAATAGAGCCTGTCCTAAGTGGTGATTGAAAATCATAGGTTAGGAGCCTCGGTGTCCATCAAAAGATGACTGGATAAAGAAGATGTGGTCTATGTATACAATGGAATATTACTCAGCCATTAGAAATGACAAATACCCACCATTTGCTTCGACGTGGATGGACCTGGAGGGTGTTATGCTGAGTGAAATAAGTCAATTGGAAAAGGACAAACATTATATGGTCTCATTCATTTAGGAAATATAAAAATTAGCGAAAGGGAATAAAGGGAAAGGAGAGAGGATGAGTGAAAATATCAGTGAGGGTGACAAAACATGAGAGACACCTAATTTTGGGAAACGAACAAGGGGTAGTGGAAGTGGAGGTGGGCAGGGGGTTGGGGTGACTGGGTGATGGGCACTGAGGGGGCCGCTTGGCAGGATAAGCACTGGATGTTATGCTAAATGTTGGCAAATTGAACTCCAATTTAAAACAAAAAAGAAAAAAGAAAGAAAATCATATGTTAAGTACAATGTTAAGTAACAAAGACAGTTAATAGAAAAATGAAAACAAAACAAAAAAACAACAACAAAACCCTGAATTTAAAGGAGCATAGGGGAGAAAGGAGAAAGTAAAAGTATGAGTGTATGAAATTTGGCATCTTTCATCCGGAAATCTACAGATACTACCTGAAGTCTTAAGAAAATCAAGAATATGATGTATTCTTTAGAAATATGATGGTAAATACCAGAAGAGCTCAAAAGTGAAACAATTAAAGTCATTAACTTTGGAAATCTTTGGACATCAGTGAAGGGCAGTGAGGATAAATTTTGCTTTTCTTCCACTTCCCATTCATACAAGTTTGAATATTTTAACCATTAAAAAAAATATATATATATATATAATATACAAATATAACCATTACAAATATATATGTATAATTTAAAAGTAAAAAATAAAAAAAAAACTTCAAGGGGAATGTATATGATAGATACTTAGTTACTACTAAGAAGAATAAGCACAGAAAATTTACTAGTAAGTATCTGTTGATTCAACAAACTCTTGGAGCGCCTACTCTGTGCGTGTTCCTGTGGGAAAACTGAGTCTATAACAGTGAGCCACACAGACCCAGCCCCTATCATGACAGAGCTTTTTGTCTATCCATAAAGACAGGCGTTAAACAAATAATTACACAAATACATTGCTCAATACTGTGTTACATGCTGTGAAGGATAAGTATATAATGAGAAAATATAACAGGGGAATTTAAACCTGGGAAACCAAGTCCCTTTGGGCAAAGTCGTTTAATGAGCAAAGTTTAACAAAATTTGAATTCTTGGTACTAACATATAAAGGTTATTGGACACACAGGAAACAACCAGTAAGAATTAATTGTTTAGCTAAAAGCAACCAGTGCTCGCTTCAGTAGCACATATACTAACATTGGAATGATACAGAGAAGATTAGCATGGCTCCTGCGCAAGGATGACATGCAAATTCATGAAGCATTCCATAAAAAAAAAAAAAAATAACTAAAATAACAAAATAAAAGCAACTAAATTAGTTCCCACCTAAGCAAAGTTCTGTCCCTTATTCTGTAGAACTCAAAAAGCATTTACAGATTTCCACGGTTTTAAGTTTTCTGAGCTTGAGAAATTTTTCCTCAAAATGAATCAAAAACTTAATTTTTTTTCAAAAAATAATATATTGAAAGCTGACAATGTGGCAATCTGCTGTAAGGCTAGGTAAAGATCAACCCACTTTAACATGTTTTTTTAAAAAAAGCCTAGTATTGCTAGAGCTGTCAAGAACTTCAAGTTGTGAAGGAAGTAATTTGATCTCCTGCACTTAAAAACTATTTACTTACCCATTTCCATCAGCATTCACTCATATAAACTAAGTGTGAGGACCAGAAAGCATATTTTTATTCAGCCTGTATCCAACTGGGATACAGCATAGAATGTGAGAAAGTAGTAGGTCTTCTGATATGATCAGAGGGCTGGTCACCAGGGAAGCCTGTGCTGAGCAGAAGAGTTTGGGGAGGGGGCACCAAAGGAGAATTTTAGTTAAATAATTAGGAGACCATTTTATAATTTAATAAAAGTGTCAGGACTGGCCTTTAAAATAGTCTGGGCTTTCTCATGAGTCATGTCAAAACTGACATGGTAAAGCCAATTATCGACTGCCAGGACCCCATAAATGGGCCACCTCAATGACAATGGGCCTGCGCCTGACTTCTACCTGAGATTCCGCTGCCCTACTATCTGTACTCACCCCTTCTCATGCTTCTGGTTTGGCAACCTGTTAACCATTTGATCAGACTAGAACTGTGGAATTGAGACACTTTATTACTGGTTGTTCTTTGGGAAAGAATCAATTAATGTCTATTCTAAGCCCGTAACTCCACATGCACAGATGCACTGGATAGGATACACAGAAAGAGTTCATGTTTGTGCAAATCCAGCAAAGTCCAGCAAGCAAGTTATCTTTCCCACAAATAAGAAAGTTATATTTCAACTTATTTACTAATTTACTATGGTTCTTAAAATGACAAGTGTAGTAATAGATGAATCCAAGCCTTTTAACATAGAAAAGTCAACAGACACTAGATAGTTGATTGCCTCTTATGTGCATCTTAATCTTGGAAATTTTGCCAAACCCCTAGGAAGCTGAAGTTAGGGTGATAATTTCAAATAAGTTTACGTTTCAGATTGACTTCCTTGGGAAACCCAAAAAGACAGCAGTATTCATTCCTCAGTGTTCCTTTGGTTTTGGTTTTGTTTTCTTTTGGGGGTAGGAAGGGAGTATTTTGCTCTTGTTAAATCACTTTCCAGTATCCTAATCATACTAATAATCCCTGCTTTGGAGAATCTCTGATATTTTGTAATAGCTGTTTCAGAGCCATCTTAGAAACTTTTATACAGCATTTACTGCCTGCCAGGACACTAAGTGCTTTATATATATTAACTCGAGTTATACTTAAACAGCCCTAGATGGTTGGTATTCAGAGAGGTTGTGTAATTTATCCAAAGTCACACAGCTAAATAGGTGGTGGACCCGGCATCTGAACCGGAGCAGTCTGCCTGCAAGGCTCTGGAATATAAAGCATAACTTGTAAATAAGCATCACAGTTTCACTTTGATTTTCATTACTGTTTCATCAACGTTTATCTTGAGGCTTGGCAAGCCTCAGGTGTCACCGATTCCTCTGTCTCCTGAACATTCTCTCCCTTCCCCCTTGGCTCCCTACCTGCATTTCCGGCCTGCCTGTCAGATAGTTAATGATCTGCACACAAACACTTACATGAACTAGTGGAGCTAAGCCTTTAAAAGAATCCTGGGGGAATCCTTTAAAGACTCTTTTACAATATGAATAATCACCCCCTAATTTATTCATCTGCAAATTTTTGTTTTGATATAATAGATTTTCTTCGGGAGGGGCCCAACCTGATGCCTGCTTTTTTTTAGCTCTTCTGAGATGCATCAGCTTTGCTTTGCCATTTTGTAATTCAAGAAACCCGATTATTTTAACGTCCACAACAACCATTCTCCTTTTAGAGTTTATGAAAGTGAAAGATACGTGGCACAAAAACTCTTTGTCAGGGAATATTTCTCGTGAAATGGAAATTTTAGCTCCTCTGACTTACTTGGAATGCGTATTTGTTCAGACACAGGACAGGGAAAATAAAATTTAAGTGTCCAGAATATTATTTCTATCCATTTTAATTTTGTCAGGCCAGACCCAGTTTCCATAGCAGATGAAATTAAATTTTTATATCAACTCACTTCTCACTTTAATGTCAAGAAATTTGCTGTTCTATATGCTTAGACTTTCAAGTAAATATCAGCTAACCCTGATTGCTGCAATCACCTCTTTGACTGATCTAGCAGCTCTGTGAGTCCCACCCTCCGGCAGATTTAGTTTTCTGAGATCAGCAACAAAAACCAGACTAAAGCATCTCATCCCGTACTTTGACAGAAACTAAGGAGACTCAGTATGAGCAGCTGGCCCAAAGTTGCCATCAGGTCAATCAACGGTATGGACGTAGAACTTCACGTCGGGAGCATAATAATGGGTTTTGTCTCCCTTGCTGAACCCCGCATTTTGATTCCAAGTGCTCCCTTCGAGTTTGAGGTTCAAATTGAGCTCTTCTGTTGTAATACGATAACTTACACAGTTAATGGCAAGCGGTGGAGGTCAACATTTATGGGGATAGCCTATTTGCTTTTCCCTGAGGTCTCCAAAACACATTTTCTAAACTCTTCCATGTGGTCCAGACCATGTTATGGATTTGTTAACTTTGCAATACATTTGATTGAAACATCATAATTCTTTCCATGACAATAGTGTCTGATGTTACAGATGCCCAACCAGCAAGGTCAATAGTTGACAGATGGAAGTTGGAGCCAAGCAATCACATTTCCCAAGCCATTCTAAAGAATGTAACTGAAGAAAGGTGGGACTGGGCCTAAAACACACCAAACGGTAAAAAGCACAAAGATAATTGCTTCAAATTTAATGAATCTTTCTTTGATATGACAACCAATCCAAGAATCTCTGGATTCCCTTTCTCTGATAAAAGTCAAAACATTTTTGAGGCGGTGGCAGTTTATCTAAATTACTGTTTTTCCTCCATCAGTCTTTAGGCTTAATCTCATTTGCTTTTATGGATATGGTAACCCTTTTGAATAGCTTTTAACCTTTTAAAAGTTGCCTTGACCCGAAGAGCCTAAAAAATTTTTAATACAATATTGAATAATAAAAATTGAACAATTGAGTGCTTTTCTTACCAGCAGTCTGCATGCAGTGCTCCAGGTCCCAGAGCAGAGTTTCTGTCTGAATAAAAAAAAAAAAAAAAAAAAATTAAAATACCTGTGTATAGCTTGCTTCCAGCAGAAACCTTCAGCTCTGACCTCTGTTTCATTGGCTCCATTGTTCCTTCTGCCACCACAATATATTGGCTTTCTCTTTTCCGGAGAAAGAGTGTGCTTTATCCCGCAGCACGTCAGCTTCGAAGGGCTCTTACTTCAAGTGTCCAGAGCATCATTATGGTAAATTTAAGAAATCCTCAGCTTAAAATTGTCTCTTTCAATTGCACATAATGTAGGTAACTTCATGACTAAATGTTATAGACCAAGCCTTTTGTTGGCTTTGTTTTTTTTCTTACCATAGTCTCTAGGACATTTTCTATTTTGTGTTTGGTTAAGATGCAGGACAAGATGATGAGCTGCAAATGCAGCTCAATTTTTTGTATTAATCTTCGTGTTGTGGAACTTAATTACCAAATTAAAAACAAGATGGTATCCTTGCCATCCTGGGAAAAGGGATGGGGGCCCTCCAGGTGAATGCTAGCCCCCTGGGAGGGATGGGGGGGGGGTAGGGTGGTGGTAAGGGGTTCCTGGGGAAAGCTGCTGGGAGAGGAGGCCCTTCCCTGGGCAGAGCTACCTCCCACCTGGCAGGCCCGGCTGTGAGCCAGGAGCCACGCTTCCTCCCGCATCCAGAGCCTGGGAGGCCCTGGGGGGGGGGGGGGGGGGATGTCAGTCAGCTGACACTGCCTCCTGCTCTCTCTATCTGAGAGTGGGATCTGCATTTTCTAAGCCAGTTGGCAGCACGTAACCTCAAACATTGCAGATAGCTCAATGGCACTTGCCACTAAACCCCTAATTAATGAATAGCAGGCCCTAAATTAACAATGTGCATTTACAGACGAATTCTGGGCACTCATTAAACGATGGTCAAATACCAAGCAGCAACTGTTGGCTTACTCCTGCTGGATTGCTCCATCCACCGGGCGTTTGGGAGGAGTGGTCACCAGGGCTTTCCTGTCTGCTAGGCCTGAGACCAGCTGCGCAGCAGAGAGGGACGCGCTGCTGCTCGGGGAGGGAAGGGGCGAGGAGATGCGAGCTCAGCTTTGAGCGGGAACACCTGTGCTTGCCATTCTTAGGGGCGCAGAAACCATCTCTGATTTAGCTGGTGCAGCCAATAAAAGTCAAAAAAAAAAAAAAAAGAAAGAAAGAAAAGAAAGTAAAAAGTTTGAATCCTAACCAACTCTGCCAGGGGAGGAAGGAGACTTTGCAGAGAGCAGCCCCACAGTGCACTTTCGTGGGCGGGCTGGAATGCGCTCTGGGGGCGGAGGGTTGAGACAATGTGTAGATTTGTTTGGCAAAAGCTTCATTAATAAACAATTAAGGGCTTGTGGTGAGGGAGCTGGGGTCTGGCTGCAGCCTCCTCCTGACGGCCCCTCCACTGAAGCAGGAGGCCCCAGCCCCAAAGCCGCCCAGGCCCTGTGACCAGAGCCAACCAAAAGCGCTTTCTGCAGCAAACGGTAGCCAAGCTAATTATCTAGCACCTTCTGTGGGGGGTTTTCCTCTGGATTTCGAGGAATAAAAATGGGGAGCTGCGGGCTTGTAATGTCGCAAGGATGTAGCCCCCATGTGGGAAGGTGTATATATGACTATTAAATAATATTATTACCTTCAAGGCGTGCAGAAGTGAAATAAAGATGGAAGCCAAGTATGAGTAAGAAATTGGAAAGTAAATTAAGTGGAAAAGAAACATTTTTTAAGCTTTTGTGGGAGGTGGCAATAAAAAAGACTCTTGCAAAGCCATGGTGAGGAGTAGAATGGATTTAAGGGGAGAGGATGTTCAGCAAACATCTCCCCTTGAGTGGTGTCTGCTCTGGCTAAAATCCTGAGGCGGGGCCCTTCTGTCGTGAAGGGAAAGCATCTGAGGTTTATGAGCGGTCACTCTCCGGAAGCATCCATGCTAAAGAAAGCACAGCTGCCTGCCCGCTGAGGGCACAGGGCAGAGGCTGTGCAACAACAGCCTGGGCAAATTCCCCAGGCTGCAGTGCCAGGATCCATGTATGGTCAAAAGCAAAGGCATTCTCTCGTTCCTGTGTATCATTCCCACATCCGGCTTTTCAAATTGGAGTTTGCATACTTTTAGGGACAGTGTATTCCTATGGCCCGTAGAGACACTATGAAAGCAAACCAGTTGCCAAAGGAGAAAAAAACCCCAAGCTCTTCATTTGAAAACACCAAAGGGACTTGTGTTGGGGCCGTGGCTAGGGGATGGGGGTGCTGGACTCCACACGTCTGCCATCCAAATATTCCTAAGTAATGAATGGGTAGGAATCGAACTGAGGGGAGGGGTGGTGAGGGGAACAGGTGTTTCCCTTTTCCCAAGGGCATTTCTCATTTATTATATATCTAGTCAAAAGTTTCTTTTTGAGCAGACTTTGTCACATCTAGCCAAACAGCGGCTGTGTGAAAAAAGCACCTTAAGCAATCATTTTAAGAGCTGCCCTCATTCCACATTGTGTGACTGAATACAAATCCTTTATACTCCCCAGTTTGATGATGAAATGGAGATTTAACCTCTGCTTGCCATCATTATCAGTTCACTGAGTTTCTGAGTCTAAACCACAAAGCTCCTGAAAATGTAAGTTACTGGATGTTTGCCCTCGCCCCATTCCCCCCACGCCCAAAGCAAGCCAAATACAGAGCTTACTGGGAGGGGAGAAGATCAATAGGAAACAGTTTCTTATTACAACATTCCCCTGGATTTCTCAGAACTCCATCCATGGTGCATTTCTACTCCCAGTGGTCATACAATTAGGGGGAAAAATAAGTGAACTTCAGACAATAAAAGAGAATGAGCAAAGGACAGACGCGAATCACAGTATCTTTTTCTGCCTCCATTATAATCTGTATAACCCAGCTCATCACGGCATATGTGTATAGGCCACATTTCCTCGGGTTTCAAAAGCCTGGTGGTTCAGTCAGAAATGTATGTCACAATAGAGCAACAAAAGAACTGTCCCTTTCCTAACCCTCGCTGGCAACATCTCGAGATTCCCTGGTCCATTTTCTGATTCACGGGGTCGCCAGAGTGTGTCTCATGTGTGTCCCAAATCACTGCTAGTGTCCTCTGCTTCCACTTCATGGCATTTCCTCAACTTTCTGTCATTCCTGACTCCTAGAATGACACTCCAGATGTGAAAATTGACATCAATCCCCTAGGCCAGATATTTCCATCCCGACATAGTCTCTTTTAAGAGTGTGACCTTGGCCTTGAGAAGCTTTCCTGGACCTAAATAAAAGGAGCCCATTCTTCCTCCGTCTAACATATTATCTAGGAAGTTAAAGCCTAGCAATTTATTCTTGGGAAGGTCTTCTCCTTGGGGGGGGGGGGGCAGCTATTGTCCAACCTGACAGCCATTAATCCTCTTCTCTGTCCAAAGAAAGCTTCATCAGCTCATTTCACAAACCCAGATAAACATGTCTAGGTATACCCATGTATACAGTAGAGACCCTTATTCCGTGATCCTCAAATACACATGATTAGGTGAAATAATTTTTCCAAAAATGGTGTCACCACATACAGGATAATATATTGACCCAGTTGTCAGCTTTATCCTTTAACACCAGTATTTTTGTAGGACTGCCTCTTGTAGGAAGGAAATCCTACCTGCTATAACAAAAGAACCACAAAATACATTAATTGATAAAACATAACAGTTTATTTCTCACTCGAGAAACCCCAGAATGAGTGCTTTTTCAAGAAAATGATCCAGGGCCCCAGACTCATTCCACATCATAGCTCCACTATCTTTAACACATGGCCCCCAAGGTCACTACACTCTTTTACATCAAACTGAAAGAAGGGGGAAGAGAAGCACACTGTTTCTTTATGCCCTCTACTCAACATCAACACACTGCATACAATCCATTGGTGAAAACCAATTGTGTAATCATTCCTAGATGTAAGGACTGGGGAGCTGAAAATATAGTCCAGGGCTGGGAACTCATTTCTAATCAATAACTCTACACTCTGGAAGATGAGCACAAATGTTGAGGAAAGCCAAGCACCACTACTACTACTACTACTACTACTTCTTCTCCTTCTTCTTCTTCTTCTTCTTCTTCTTCTTCTTCTTCTTCTTCTTCTTCTTCTTCTTCTTCAAAAACTTTATTTGTTTATTCATGAGAGACACAGAGAGAGAGGCAGAGACATAGAGAAGCAGACTCCATGCAGGGAGCCTGATGTGGGACTCAATCCCAGGTCCCTGGGATCACATCTGAGCCAAAGGCAGAAGCTCAACCACTGAACCACCCAGGTGCTCTAAGCACTTCTGCCAGAATACTAGACTGATTATATATGTGTGTGAGTTACATATTATTTGTATGCATATAAACAAAAGAACTGTAGCAGTATGTATTCAATTTCAATTTGCCCTTATTTTGAACTTTTTATGTTCCAGGTGTATTTAGTTCTTACCATAAGCCAAAAATGAGATAGGTGCACAGTCCAAAAAGAGGAAGTATGGAATCTTAGGAAAACTGTTGAAGAATAAACATGAGTTGGAGAAGATGGTATCAGTGGGAATAGTAGAATGAAGACCTCCAAAACTCTGCTCTGTCATAAAACAAAAATAACACTGGCAAAAAAAAAACTGTCAGAATAAAAATTTTCAAAACTCTGGAAATTAACCAAAGGCTTGAATTGAGGAGTGTTTACTCAAGAAAAACAGCTGACTTTCCATAAGAACAGCAAGCTTTATGGTATTACAACTTGTCCTAGTCTCATCCTACTCTGCTTAGTGCTGATGTAAACTTGAAAACCAACAATTCCACAATTAGAGTAAAATCCAGCAGTCTAGCAGGCACTGGAGGGGTCCCAGTGAACTGTCATTATTTTACCAGTCTGCCAATTTCCTGAAAACCTCCATTTGAAGGATTATCTTTATTTGACCTGACTCAGACCTCACTTGGGGTGAAAAGACTTTCCTCTGAAGATGTTTATCAAAAACAATCAACAGCAACCGTACAACATTGCAGTTACCTGAGGTAGTGATAATAGTTGGGACAAATAAGAAGCTAACCAAAAAATTTTAAAATCTTGGGAATGATATTCTCATTGCAGTTTTAAAAATTCTGACATATTGCTGGGGATCTAGAAACCCATGTACATGTATAGAGTTTACACATTTCTAGGTAAGAGCTGAGAAGGTCCTAAACTCACATGTCTGGCTAATCTTGAGGCTCTCTGGAAACAAGATGCAAGGGTAATGTAGAGTTGTTGTAAACCTCCAACCTGAGTGTTGAAGTTGGACCCCAACACATGCAAAACCCTTCAGCAAAGGCTGGGAGACTTACTGGTTCCAGGTATTTAAGAAAATCTCTTTCTAGTCATTAGGCTTCCACTAAGCTAACCGAATGGAGATGTCAGTGGCTAAACATGACAAATAAAACAGATTTTAAAAATTAGCTCAAGAGGATCACTAAGTAAACAAACAACAACAAATTCTGGGTCTGATTTCTGCAGTTGCCATGTTATATTACTTTAAACATGCATTTTTCAACAAAGCTGTGAAACATGTAAAAGAAAAAAAATCAAGAGAAATTGTCCTTGAGGAAGCCCAGATGTTAGACTTAGTAGATAAAGACTTTAAATCAGATATTTTAAATATGTTCAAAGAATTGAAGGACAAAACATCTGAGGAATTAAAGAAAAGTATGAGAATGATGGCTTCACTGTATAGAAAATATCAATAAAGAGCCATTTCTATTTTGAAAGCACAAATAGAAATTCTGTAGTTGAAAAGTGCAATAATTGAAATAATTCCCTAAGAGGGGATCAAGATCATATTTGAGTTGGCAGAGGAAGGCATAAGTGAACTTGATGATTGAGATGATACCATCTGAAGAACAGAAAGAAAAAAGAATGAAAGAAAATGAGCAGTCTGAGATACTTGTGGCACACCAGAAAGGTTATCAACATATGCAAAATGGGTGTCCAGTAGGAGAGAGAAAGAAGCAGAAAAAAATATTTGAGGAAATCATGGCCCAAACTTCCTCAAAATGATCAAAAACATTAATCCATACATCCAAGAAGCTCAATCCTACAAATAGGATAAAACTCAAAAGGATCCATACCTAGATACACTGTAATGAAATTTCTGAAAGACAATGAGAAAATCTTGAAAGCAGTAAGAGTGAAGTGATTTATCATGTTCAGGGAATCACCATTAAGATTAATATCTGATTTTTAAATATAATACCTTAGAGGCCAGAAGCAAATGAGCTAATTAATGTATTTGACATGCTGAATTAAAAAAATAGACTTAACAAGCAATAATTCTATATCTAGGAAAACTATCCTTCAGAAATAAAGGAAAAATCAAAACACTCCCAGATGAACAAAGCTGAGAATTTGTCACTAGCTGACATGTCCTACAAAAAATACTAGAGAATCCTTTATGATGTAAAGAAAGGACACTAGACAGTACAACAAATCGACATGAAGAAATGGAGAGCATTAGTAAAGGTAACTACTGGATAAATATAAAACACAGTATAAATTTATTTTCTGTTTGCAATTTTATAAGATTTAAAATAAAACTGTGTAAGGAAATAATTATAGCTGCTACTAGGCAAATAATGTATAAAGATTCATTTATATGACAATAATGTAAGAAAGGAGAGGGGCAGGAATGTAGTAGCTAGGAACAAAGTTTTTATATACTGTTGAAATTAAGTTGGTATCCATGCAAACTAAATTATGATAAATTATGATGTTAATTGCAATCCTCATGGCAACCATTAAAAAAATATTCTAAGAATATAGTAAAAGAAACAAGGCGATTAAGATGCCATGCTAGAAAATATTTATATAACACAGAAGTCATTAATGAAAAAATAGGAACAAAAGAGTCATATGGCATACAGAAAACAAATAGAAAAATGGCAGACATCAATCCTACCTTATTGGTAATTATATTAAATACAAATTGATTAAATACTCCCATTGGGCAGCCCCGGTGGCTCAGCAGTTTAGCGCTGAGCTAAATCCTAGATCCTAGAGCCCTGGGATCGAGTCCCACATTAGGCTCCCTGCATGGAGCCTGCTTCTCCCTCTGCCTGTGTCTCTGCCTCTCTCTCTCTCTCTCTCTCTCTCTGTATCTCTCATAAATAAATAAATGAATAAAATCTTTAAATACTCCCATAAAAAGACAAAAATCAGCAGAATGGATTTTATAAAGCATGATCCAACTATATGCTGTTTACAAGTGACAGACTTTAGATTCAAAGGTGGAAATAGGTTAAAAGTAAAAATGTGACAAAATATCTACCATACAAATAGCAACTGGAAGAGACTTTGTGTGGCAATATCAGACAAAATAGACTTCAGGACAAAAGTTGTTACTACAGACAAAAAAGCACACTTTAACAAAAATATCAATCTAACATAATTTTGGGGCACCTGGGTGGCTCAGTAGTTGAGTGTCTGTCTTCAGCTCAGGTCATGATCCTGGGGTCCTGGGATCTAGTCCTGCATCAGGCTCCACACAGGGAGCCTGCTTCTCCCTCTGCCTATGTCTCTGCCTCTCTCTCTGTGTCTCTCATGAAAAAATAAATAAAATCTTAAAAAAAAGGACATAATTTTAAACATTATATACCTAACAACAGAAAACCAAAATCTATAAAGCAAAAGTATATTTTATTCCTTCTTGTGGCTGAATAATATCCACTGCATTGATATGACAGGTTTTACTTATTATATAACACATGAATCTTGAAAACATTATGCTCAGAGAAAAAAGCCAGACACAAAAGGCCTCATATTGTATAATTGAATAAATATGAAGTGTCCACAATAGGCAAATCCATAGAGATAGAAAACAGATTTGTGATCATAGGAATTATAGGGATGGGAGATGGGTAGTGATTGCTAAGAGGTACAGTTTTCCAAAAACCTTAGAACTACTTCAGTGCTTTCCTTTTTTATTTATTCTAGGTGAAGAAGAAACACATAGTGGAAAAAAAACCAAGCTAACAAATTTCAGTGTTAGACATACATGCAATCAAATCTCCACTCACCCCTAACCCACGATGTGTGTGTGTGAGAAATATTAAGTTAAAATGTATTATAATTTTTAAATTGATATAACCCACATATTTCAAAATATTTATTTGGACTTTGATATTTGTAATAGTTTTCTTTATTGCTGTATAATAAATTACCACAAGGTAATTTTATTTATTTATTTATTTATTTTAAGTAATTTTATTTATCTGTTTTAAAGGCTTAAAATAACACAAATTTGTTATCTCACAGTTCCCATGGGTCAGGGGTCAGGCATTGATGAGTTGGGTCTTCTGCTCAGTGTATCACCAGGCTAAAATCAAGGTGTCAGCAGGAGCTACGGATCTCATTTGGAGCTCAGAGTCCTCTTCTGAGTTAATTGGAAGAATTCTGTTCCTTGAGGTTATAGGACTGAAGCCTTCAACTCCTAAAGGCTCCACCCTTCCCTACCATGTGGCCTGCTCTACAAATAGAAGTTTCTTTTTTCATACCTAATAGAAAAGCATCTCTACTGCTTTTTCTGATTCTGATTTCTAGACTCTGTTGTAATGTCTCATATAATTGGTCAGGTCCATCCACAATAGTCCTTCTTTTGATTAATTTAAGGTCAACTGCCTGGAGATCTTAATCACAACTCTAAAATCCATTCATCTTTACCATACCATGTAACCGTGTAACCCAATCAAAGGAGTGACTATCTCATCATCCTCACAGGTCCAGTCCCTACTCAAAGAGAGAGAAATATACCAAGTACGGGTCACTGGGATTATCTTAGAATTGTACCTACTACAAGTAGGCTGTTCTGTGTATTTCCACTATGTATGGGGCTTGCTAAGGTATGAGTATATACAAGTATGGTCACTGTTTAGACACCATTTGGGGAGACTTAGTCAAGCCATACATCATCAGAGCTAAACTCCGCTTCAGCACAGGACCTAATAGTAGCTTCCAAACCTGGCTGCCCATCTGAACAACCTGGAGATTTCCTCCCAGAAATTCTCTTCTTTTTTTTAAAGATTTTATTTATTTATTCATGAGAGATACACACAGAGAGAGAGAGAGAGAGAGGCAGAGACACAGGCAGAGGGAGAAGCAAGCTCCATGCAGGGGGCCTGACATGGGACTCCATCCCGGGTCTCCAGGATCAGGCCCTGGGCTGAAGGCGGCGCTAAACCGCTGAGCCACCCAGGCTGCCCACCTCCCAGAAATTCTGATTCAATGTCAAAGCTGATACCTCTACACACACACACACACACACACACACACACAAACTCTCTATATATTTGAGAAGTTCCACATGAGCAGCAAGGGTTGATACTCTAAAGCTCTATAACCCACAATTAATGGAGAAAAATAAAAACAGTACTATGAACAAACCCTATGTGAGCTTGTTAAATAATTAAATTTATACACATACATAACTAGTTACAATATTTAATTTAATCACAATTCTTCCTCACTTTTTATTCATAAGGAAAAAAACTGTAGCATAGAAAAGGAAACCTGTGGTTTCAATGTCAGATATACCTGAAATCAAATCTCCATTCCACTTGCAACTCATTCTTAATCTCCATAAATTACTCAAGCCTCAGGTTCAGGTTCCTCACTAACAATGTGGGGATATCAATACCTGTGCCACCACGCTCTAGGACGATGGCAAGGATGAAACTGTCCAGCAAACTCTTCTTAAACACACATCGCTAGAGGAAAATTGGAATCTTCGTTCTCCAGTCTCCTTGACTTCTGGGCTGCAGCAATTCCTTGGGTTTGTCCTGGAGCATCCTGGGAGAACTGGTTCTCCTGTCCCCATATTTTGGGAAAGGCAAGGAAAGCTTTCTAAAGCAGAACTGCCCATCTCTCTCAGGCTGCCTTCTATTCCCACTGTTCAGCCTCCCCTTTGTGGGCTCTGTCCGACAGGGAAAGAGCAGTACCTCTATGCATATTAAAGGTTGTCTGTAGGTGGAGGGTATAAGTTCCCTACAAATTTGTAATACCATATAACACTCCTCCCTCACATTGCATGACACATAAATTGGGCACGCATGGCCAATTGCAGCACGACATACCACTCCTGCACCCACCACACTATACTACCCTTTGCACCCGCCCACCTGGTTAGTCATGATTAGCAAAGCCTCAGAACCAGCTCACTGCCACTGGCTTGCCTAGTGCTTTGCACCCAATACTTCACTTCTGCCACGGGAGAGAGGTTAGGAAAGGCAGGACAAGTGGTCTGATCTGAGGGAAAGGGAAATATAGACTTCCGCATAAAATCAGGACCATTAACATTTGGGCGTTCATTTTCTTAAACTTTCAAATAATAATAATACTATTTTATCTAACTTAAAGGATTGTTCAGAGCATAAAACGAGATAATAGATGTCAGATGCACTTTGTATTCTGTGAGGCACTATATAGTCACATTTTAAGGGCAAAATCTCAAGTAACATTAGGAGAGAGTGAGTCTCATTCCCCTCAAATATTTTCCCATGTGGCATATTATGCTGTTATCTTGAATTGTGCATGTGCTCTATTGGACTATAAGCTCCTTCAGAGCAGAGATGTCTTGTTGGTTCAGAATTTGGGCTTTGATGAGAGTGGGAGTCATGATCTGAGGTACAGGGAGGGGTAGATGCTTCTTTGTCTATAATGGATAGCCCAGAGCCACGGCATAGCACTAGAATGGAAGCCCCAGGAAGGCAGGGAATTTAGACTCTTTGGTTTATTGCTATTACACCAGTACTTTAGAACTGTGTCTGATAGAGTAAATACTCCATAAATATTTGCTGAGCAATGAATAAGCAAGTGTTTGTTGGATTGAGCTACAATAAGGTAAGCTTTGATAGAGTAACATGGCTGCTGCCTTCACCCCTAGGGGGGCTGCAAGCAAGGCTTGTTCAGAGCCTCAGAGATGCTTTCTCTGTGTGTTCTCTTCTCATCCTCTCAGAATGGCTCTCCCTCCCCCTATCCGCCTCTCTACATTTCTCTAATGCTTCTCACCCCCACACATCATACTGTCCTGCAACTGCTCAAAACCCTTGCTTGGAATTTAGCCCAGGCCTCCCCGTTTATGCTCCCAAATCACCTTTACTCTCCAGCTCCTTCTATTCACCACCTCTCCCATCAGCCTTCCTGCCCTGATGGGTCACAGCAACTTGAGAAATTGCACCCATACATTGTATGGAGAGGGTAGCTGCTTCTGCGTTTTTGTCTCCAGTTTCTTGAGTACCCTTTCTGCCAGAGGTCCCAACACCCTTCCCCCAAATTTCCATAGTAAACTCACCCCACCACTTATACTTCATCATTTGCTACTTACCACCTACCTCATTGAAAGTATCTTATATTAGTAAGGGTTCCCCAAAGAAACAGTACTAATATATATATATATATAGAGAGAGAGAGAGAGAGAGAGAGATACATTATAAATAATTGGCTCACATGATAGTGGAGGCCAAGAAGTCCCCAGATCTGCAGTCAGCAAGCTAGAGACCCAGGAGAGCTGATGGTAAAATTCCAGTCTGAAGGCTGGAAGGGGGGAACCCTGGGTGGCGCAGCGGTTTAGCGCCTGCCTTTGGCCCAGGGTGCGATCCTGGAGACCTGGGATCGAATCCCACGTCGGGCTCCCGGTGCATGGAGCCTGCTTCTCCCTCTGCCTGTGTCTCTGCCTCTCTCTCTCTCTCTCTCTCTGTGACTATCATAAATAAATAAAAAAGAAATTTAAAAAAAAAAAAAAAATGAAGGCTGGAAGGCCTAAGACCCAGGAAGGGCTGATGTTTCACTTTGAGTCTGAGGGCTGGCAAAAGCTGATGTCTCAGTTCAAAAGTGGGTCAGGCAGGAAGAATTCTCTCTTACTCGAGGGAGGCTCAGCCTTTTGGCTCTATTTGTGCCTTCAATTGATTGGGTAAGGCCCACCCACATTAGGAAGGGCTATCTGCTTTACTCAGTCTTATCAGTCAAATGTTAATTACAAAACACCCCTACAGACATACCCAGAATAGTGTTTGACCAAATATCTGGGTACCCCACGGCCCAGTCAAGTTGACTCATAAAATGAACCATCACAGATGTATAATTATCACCTTAGGCACCTACTAAACCCTAAAATAAGCTTTTCTGAGGCATATATTTTCTTCTTGTCTTCTAGAATTAAAGGATGGCCCTCACAAGGCAAGTGCTATGAAAGGGAAGAGGTTCACCACCCCAACCTCTGTCTTATCTCACTTCCCAAGCCTGGGGCGCCAGAACTGACCTGAGGTAGGATTGCACCCTCCCTAAAATGACCTTCCTAAAGCCTGCAAGGAAGAACCACTGGAGCTGCAACCTCTTTTGTTCTCCCTTTCTGTTCAGCACAACCACCTTAATGAATGTTGGCTTGGCACCTAAAGCCCACTGACCCTTTTCTTTGAAGTAGCTTACCATGGCTGCCGGATGGCCAACCAGCCCAATCACCAACATTCATGTCATTAAATGTGTCACATAAATAGCATTGCAAGTTTGATTAGTACTAAATACTGTGATAAAGTCGAAAAGACACGGACACGCAAGCAGAAGACTTGCGCTTGAATACTGACACCATCACTTGCTAGAAATAAGCAAACGAACAAAACACTCAATTCACGGAGTCCCAGTTTTCTGGTCTGTTTCCTTATCTACCTCGCAGCACCATTGTGAGCATCAATGAAATTGTGCTCAATCTTGGTAACAGAAATTCTTGCTAAGTGATAATATTATGTTATGTTATGTACTACCTTTTTAACACTAGCATGTATGTACTGTGAAATACTAAAATCGTGTGCTGTTCAGTTATTTTGCATCTTCATGACTTGTTTTTTATAACCCTCCACTCATTACTGAAATAAATAAATAAATAAATAAATAAATAAATAAATAAATAAATAAATAAAGTAAGTGTAAAAAGCCTCTGAAAGACAGGAACTTCAAACAAAGTCTGCTATAAAGCCCCAGGAACCAAATAGAAAAGGGAGGAAAGAAATACAGCCAAACTTTGGGAGATGCAAAAATCAAAGGGCAGAAATGGCTGTGCATAGCTGCAACTAATAGGAAGTGCATTGTCCTTGGAGGGGGCATTTTGTTCACCATAGCAGGACAGAGATACTGCGCTTTAAGAAAGGCCTCCATTTATCATAAAAATGATATCGGGTATCATGCAGACCAGCTGTGAGGCTCTCCAAGGGTGAAAAAGACAGGACAAATTGTGTCCAAGTGTCGAGGGAGAGAGGGTCACAACTCTTCCAGTGCAGCCTCAGAGCCCATTGGGCAGCAACAACAAAACGGCCTTGACTCAAATGCCGGCAAAGCAAAGGTGGGGTCATGTCAGAAGGCATACGCAGGGAAAATTCATATCTCTGCTTTATAATGGATGTTCTCTTGTACTCAAAAAGCTTTGGTGAATTATGAAAGACATTTATCAGACATTAGAAAAATTCCAACGTTGGAAAAATTTACCACCATTTATCAGAGACTTGAAGCTACAATGTATTTTTCACTATGTGATATGGAAACACATGTGCAGTGAGTGGGTGGGTTTCTGGTTCAACACCAAACCCACACTGTCCTACTAGTAATTGGATTCAGCCGAATACAGGACAGTGCACTCCAGGGCACTGAGCATCTTAAAGCTAGAAACAAAACTCATTCCAAATGATACTTAAGCCCAACAATGACAACTGAATCCCCCATGCGAGATAACTTAACCTTCGGTATCACATTGTGATGGGGGCAATAGGCTTGAACATGACCAAGTCAAATGCACCCAGCATTCAACTGTAAACAGGACTGACTCCATCTCAGACCTGTTCTCTCAATCTAAACTCACAGAGGCTTTTCACTTCTAATTGCATCTGCTTCTCCATGGCCCGATCAGTCCTTAATTGCATCTAATTGATCTCCATTTGTACCCTTGAATTGGTGAATCACAACCTAATTTAGAAATGCAACAGTGTTCTACATCTCACTGCCTCTTTTGATGCTCCCGACAGTTGTGTGGAAGTATCGGGCATGTCTGGAAGAATCCTTTCAACCTCCTCCTACGTATGAAAAAACTAGGTCAAAGAGGAGCCACCCCGAGGTCTAACCAACCACTGCTAAATCCCAGAGCTGATAAGAGCGTCCAGGTTTCATGACTCCCTAGTCCAGTGCTCCTTAAAGATGGAAAAGAACTTCTTGGATCTTAGGGCTCTGAGACCCTCACAATGTGCTCCTCTGGGACATCTCGTAATTTCCTCTTCAGGAGCTCCTTAAGAATAGTATAAAGGCATATCCAGCTGGAACCATTTACACAAACTGTACAGCCTGGAGGCAGGGGATGGACTTAATGACCCTAGGCTAATCAATTCCTGCTTCCTAACACAAGGAGTGATTGCAAAGTAATGATCCACCAGCCCCAGACAAACATCACAGTTATACATTAAATGAAGTTTCTGATTCCTCATTCCATGATAAATGTATGGTTAATCCTGATTCCTGATCCATCATAAATTGCTCTTCTCTTCAGGGTCACTAAGTGACATTTGACTGTGAGTTGTAGAGGAAGTTGAGCGCAAGAGCTTCAGCTGGAGTGGGTGCAATCTTGTAGGTATTGTAAGTGTTCGCATTAATCTGTTGCCATCTGTCTTTATTTTGCTAACCCACTCAATCGGACACCATAAATGTTAACAGACATAAAAATGCTTTTCTTCAACATTAGGCACACATATCTTCTTGCTTCACCTCCTGAATGTCAGACAGCCCCTGATTACCGTAGGCAATGCCATGATGATCCCCTAGCTCCCTGAAGTGGCTCTGAACAGCGATGCCATATAAGGCATTGTTCCAAATCCACAACCGGTTTTTGGAGTCCATTTCAAGGCTCCAATGCTCCTGTACTTGGCAGCAGATTTCTCCCCTTCTTTCAAAGAAAGATCCAGAATGCAACCTTTAGCTCATCCTCTGAGAATGTGGACTCAAGCTGAGGTGGTGAAGGTTAAGCCAAATGCTTTTTATTCAAGCAGATCGTGATGGAGACAGCTATCCTCCTACCTCTGTCCTTCACCATCTTACACATCAAAAACCAGAAAAGACCTTGTGTTCTTGCTACTATCTAGTACATGGGAAAGGCATTCATTTGATGATTTGAGTAAAAAGGTTCTAAACAAGATCCTTGCCCTATAATTTCTAAGAAATCTGCCATCTCTAGGCCATTCAGGGCTGACTTTGAAGTCTTTATCACCCTAATTTACTTTGGCAACATTTGAAAGGATTGAATAATCTTAGAAGTCTATTTTGCTGAGATCTTTCATCTGCAGTGTGGGGGTGCTGTGGTGTACCACCCCGATCTACCCTGTGGGACTAAGACACTCATTCCCTCAGCTACTGGCAGTGTTGGCCACTTGCAACTCTCAGCTGAGCGCCTTACTAGGACTTGCTCTAGATTCACCTCACCCGGGGTCATACCTTATCCCCAGGGCCACCCACATCCCATGACTGGCCACACTGTAGGGGTGTAAAGGCCCAGTCCCCTGGCCCCAAGTGAAGACAACTCTGCAGAGGTAGCTCAGCTTCAGAGATCCCCAAAGGGCCCTATGATGAGGGTCACAGAACTCAGAGCCTTTGTTGGGATTGTATCACAGTTTGACTTCTCTCTTTCCACAGTCTGATTCCCATCCCTTTCCCCAAAGGCAGAGCACTACCCAGTACATTCTCTGAGTCTGTATCCTGAAGAACCTGACTTACAACATGAATATTTGAAAGATAATGGATTTCTGAACTGGAATCAAATGCACAGCAGTTTGTTGGCTTGTTTTTACTCCTCTTTTCAGTAATGACTGATAATTTTGAGCTTTGGACTAGGGGGAACCTTAATTCTAGAAAATAGTTTTTGCAGGTGACAAGCGAACATTGTTAAGGCTGGTAAAGAATATATAAGTGTTACTCTTTCAAACGCAAATAAATTTATAGCATTAAATACTATGTCATTATGAATCAATTGCCAAGTCTGTATCAGTTGAAATGGAGGTCTCTGTGTGGAAGAAGGTAGAGACAGCTCATATTCCTCGAGTACTCATGCTCTTTGTCTGAATTTCCTATCTCCTCTGAAGGTCAGAACATTGGGAGTTTCACTCTCCCACCCTTCTCTTCCTCTCTTCAGGGACCAAATCCTGACGGGTGAGGCCAAGTATTATGATTTTTTTTTTTTTTTTGGTAGTAATAGGATCAGAAGGGAGGGTACTCAGTTACATCTCAGCCTCCAGTCCTCCTACAAATGAGTATGGGATTGGAGGGCCCTATTTCTTTTCCCTATTTTCCTCCAGCCTATACAATTTGTCATACCTCTAGACTTATTTTTTTTTTGCCTCTGTTAGTCATCTCCATTTATCTCCAGGGATGTTATGAAAACCAAAAATGATTGAAGTAGAGAGGGTTTTAATTTATTAACTGGAAAACATGTATTTCCAATATTGCCATTAGAAGGAAGGGAAAGTGATATGAAACTAAGATAATAGCCCAAAGTTTCACAACTCCCAAGCTGTTATGAGGCATTTTATCACTCTGACCCATAATTACTGTCTGCATCTATCTGGTTCCATTCAGGCATCCAGTGGGAAGACAAGAAGACTAGAAGCCAATTCCAGAATGGTATGCTTTTGAAATCATTAACTGTATCAGTGCCTCTTCCTAGATAAAGTGGGAAATGCCCATAAATCATCACCATTTAGCCAAAATACTTACAAATCGCTTGGTGACCACTGTATGTTACTTCAGTTTTTGTAGATGGTTGCTTAGTTATAAGTTCATAATTTTAAAATTCACTTACAAAGACAAGGTAAAGCAGCAATCTAACATAAATGTTGGCCAAAAGTTAAGAAAAGAGATTGACCATACCAGCCAAAGGTATCTATAAATTCACTGTAATCCCTATCAAAATTCCAATGGCATTTTTCACAGAAATTTTTTTAAAACCCAAAATCTGTATAGAACGACTTAAGAATGGCCAAATGGCCAAAGCAATCCCGAGAAAGAACACATTTGAAGACATCACACATTCTGATTTCAAACTATATTACAAAGTTATAGTAATCAAAACAGTATGATACTGGCATAAACACACAGACTAACAAAACAGAATCTAGAACCCAGAAATAAACACACTCATGAGTGGTTTAATATTTGACAAGGGGGGCAAGAATACCAAATGGGGAAATGATAGTCTCTTCAATAAATAGTGCTGAGAAAATTAGATATTCACAGGGAAAGAGTTCTTACACCACACACAAATATTAAATGGAAATGAATTAAAGACTTTAAACATAAGACCTGAAACCATAAAATTCCTAGAACAGAATATAGGGAAACTCTCCTCGACATTGTTCTTGGCAACTATGTTATTGATACCAAAATCACAAGCAACAGAAAGCAAAAATAGATAAGTGGGGCTATATCAAACTAAAAAGCTATTTGCAAACCATGGAAGCTATTTGCAAACCATGTATCTCATAAGGAGTTAATATCCAAAATACATAAGGAACCTCATACAATTCAGTAGAAAAAACACAAGCACTCTGATTTAAAAAGTGGGCAGAGGCCCTGAATAGACATTTTTCCAAAGAAGATATATAAATGGTCAATGTGCACATGAAAAAATATTCCACATCACTCATCGTTGGGGAAATACAAATCAAAACCACAGTGAGCTAACACTTCACACCTATCAGAATGGCTGTTCTCAAAAAGGGCAGGAGATATAGCATTGGCAAAGGTATGCAGACAAGGGAACCCTTGGTCCCTGTTGGTCAGAGTGTTAACTGGGGCAGCCATAGGTCCTTCAAAAAATTAAAAATACAAGTACCCTATGATTTAGCAATCCCACTCCTGGGAATATATCTGAAGGAAATGGAAGCATTACCTTGAAGAGATAGATGCACTCCCGCGTTCATCACAGCGTGATTCACAATAGCCAGGGTATGGAAACAGCCTTATTTTCCCTCAGGGGATAAGTGGATATAGAAGATGATGGGGATATAGGTGCAGATATACAGATGATGGAATATTACTCAGCCATTAAAAAGAAGGAAGTCCTGCTGTTGGCAACAACACAGATGGTCCTTGAGGGCATTGTGGTCAGTGAAATACGTCAGACACAGAAAGACAAATACTGCGTGATCTCACTCGTATGTGGAATCTAAAAAAGTTGAACTCAGAGAAACAGAGAAGAATGGTGGCCAGGTGCTGGAGAGGGAAGGAAATTGGAGAGATGCTGGTCAAAGGGTACGAACTCTCAGTAATCAGATGACTGCGTTCTGGGCATGTAGTGTGCAGCATGGTGACTCTAGCTAACAGCTCTGTATCTTGTACTGGAAAGTCGCTCATCGAGTACCCTTAAATGTTCTCACTATTTCAAAAATGGTAATTATGCGAGGAGACAGAGGTAACCTTACTGCGGTGATCATTTTGCAATACGCATGCATGGCAAGTCATCGCGCTGTAAACCCTAAACTGTCGCAGTGTTAGGTGTCAATTACCTCTCAATGAAGCTGGAAGAAAGTCAGAGAAAGGGGACCGAGGTGTGGGAAAGGTAATCATACAATGACTAAATGTCTATTTTTCAAAGGCTCTCATTGAAGCGTTTCTCTCAGGAATGCTGCTTTTGCAATTACATAGCAACAAAGCGTTTGAAATAACTTTTTGACACTCTAAGCATAAAAACTTACTGAGCTGAGGGATTTATAGAAAGCAACTCCCTTCGAAAGCTTTCTGCCCAAATGCTAACGGCTGTTACAAACAACATGGAACATATATTCCCAAAGTTAGAGTGGGCTATGTCTCAGCTGAGAAAGGGTTAAATAAAGAGACTCCGATTCCAGCCAGACAGGGTCTGAACACCAATGAGAATTTCTTTAGATGATGTAATGCTTGAATCCCGATATCCTTCTGAAAAGAGCTTGTGGTTGGAGTTTCTCTGAACCAGACCGAACTGGCATTTCCTCCCATTCCAAGTCTCCTTCTCTGCCTCCTACACACTTTTCTTAGGTAGGTTCGCTCAGATGTATTAATGTCCTTTCCTGGGGTTGGACAAAAAGCACTTTTTGTAATTTGCGTTTGGATTCTTTCAGGGATTCTAGTCCACTGTCCTCCGTGGGCCCTTTTCAGTCTCATTGGTAACGACACAAGACTGAGTGATTAGAGAGAATTCAGAAAGACACCAGCTCCTCTCGGTCATCTCACTGAACAAACGCTGGCTCGTTCCACGTATGTTCTTTCTCAGATCTCCAGGGTGGGGAGGCTGCGACAACTGAAGACAGACCCACACTGGGAGCTACACAGCAGGTCAGAGAGTCGCCGAGGTCTGGGTGACAGCTGTTGTTGCATGACCTCCTTTTCCACGAGGATGCTGCTGGTGACCAGATCAGTGGGACAGTTCCAGGTGACAGGCAGTCTGGTGAACTCAGGAAACCTCCATGAGGACACTCCGAAGCTATTCACTCTCTAAAAGCCCTCGCAACTGATGTAAGGCTGGATAGCACACATGAAGGGACAAGGGCAGTGCACTCTGCGTTTTGTTTTAAGACACCCTTTTAACTTAAATCCTGGAGCTATCAAGAGAGTGAGGCCCATAAAATGGCAGGCAAGTTGGGAAGGATTCTTAGAGCACAGCAAAAGATTGGCACATCTCCCAACTTGGCTGAGAAACAATTTCCTTTACACCAACTATTTTTAGATTTAAAAAAACCTTCTGAAAGAATTAATTCATCATTTACCACCCCATCAAATCGGACTTTAAAAATCTTGGTTAGCCAAGAACTTCTTCTAACTTGTTCCATTCGGAATAAACTAAAACATAGACATTGGTTTTCAAAAGTCATGTGTGTCAAACACCACAGCCCTAAACGAACTCATATACAGGAACATTCTTTGGAAACAAACAAACACCAAAAAAAACCCCTATAAAAATGGAAGACATTACTATTTTTCAGATCATCAGCTCTTATCATCGTTATTGTCTATGGATAGCAGAGTCTCCGAGAGAACCGGAGACACATTTCTTTTCCTCTCCATTGTATCCTTAGCCTTTTGCACGGTGCCTGGAACATTATGAACATTCGATAAAGATCTGCTACGCTAAATTGAAACTGGAGCCCGCAAATGTTCATTAAGCATCTAGTATATTAGGCAACATGTTACTAGGTGATGGCAGAAAGGAACATAGAGACAAGTTTCTACCTTCTTGAGGAGGGGACTGGGTCTCAACAATCTCCAAGAGCTCTGTGACCCCAGACCACAAGGGCAGTTGTTGCAACCACAAATCCTTTGGGAGCCAGGCAGGGGACCTCAATGAGTGGAAGTAAGCTACTGATTTCTAGACAACACGAGACTGGGGCGCCTGGGTGGCTCAGTCAGTTAAGTATCCAACTCTTGGTTCTGGCTCAGGTCCTGATCTCAGGCTTGTGAGATTCTTAAGATTTTCTCTCTCCCACTCTCTCGGCCCCTCCCTCTCCCCAAAACAAGACAAAAAAACAAAACAAAACAAAACAAAAAACCCCAGAAGATTAGAGTGAAAACTAGAGAATGCAAAGCTAACTTGAAATTATACTTTTTCAACTTCAAATATTTTGTCATCACTGTACTAACAAAAATAGTTTTGTCAAATTGCTTGCAGATTATTCATCCAGGAAAAGAAATGGAATTCTAACCCATGTTATAACACAGATAAACCTCGGAAACATTATGCGAAGTGAGGTAAGCATAAAATAAGACACAAAAGGACAAATTCTGTATGATTCCACTTATATAAAATATCTAGCAATCTAGCAAAGGCAAATTTATAGACAGAAAGTCGATAAGAGGTTACCAGAGGCTGGTGGGAGAGGGAAGTGGGGAGCTATTGTTTTAATGGTTACAATTTTTATCCAAAATGATGAAAAACTTTTGGAAATAAATGGGGGGATGGTTGCATAACATTGAGAATGTAATTAATGCCACTGAATTTTACACTTAAAAATGGTTTAAGTGGCAAATTTTTACATTTTATGTATTTTATCACAATTTTTTTTCCAATTCTGGCAGATGGCTAGCCAGTTGAGACTCCTGAGTCCTGGCACAAGGATTTATTCAGTAATTGTTTGCCAAATAAATAAAGACGTGGTTTCCATTGCCCCCATGATATTCCAGAGTTTAGTGGAAATAGCACAATATTTCAATTCAGGCAGCTTTTGGTCTTGCTCTTTTACTAGCTAGCTGTGTAACCTTGGGTAAGTTACTTAATAACCTCCAGACCTCAGCTTTTCCATCAGTAATATGGTGTAATAGAGGGACTTACCTCCTAGGAGTATAGAAGATTGTATAAAATAATGCTTATAAAGCTCTATTCAGAGTGGCTGGTTCATTACTATTATCAGCTATTATTAACAGTAGATAGAGAATAAGAATTAACTGTTATTATTATTGTATTTATTATATATTAGATATTATTAGGACCACTAAAAAATTAATTATTTGCATTTTTGTTTCTGACCTGATGATTTATTTACCTGACAGTTATTGTCTTCTTAGGAACTAGGGACATAGGAACACCAAGATGGAGTTCATAATCGTGTTCTTAAACATCTCATTGTAATCTAGTGACATTGCTGACTTGCTGAAAGTCCTTTAATGATCCCTTATGGTTTTAATAAGGCCCAAACTCTACAGCACAGGCCTATCTTGACCTCTTTAGTCTAGTAGCAGAAACTATGGCGTCCCCATCGTCCATTCTATGCTTACCAGCAGCCCTGACTTCTGTTTTATAATCTCTCTGTTTCCAGGGAAGTTGGCTTGTCCCTTGGCTCCAGAGACAGTTCACCTGCTCCAGGCCGAACTCAACAGACCATTCCTGCCTGCTCGGCACCTGCTGTGGTTCAGGGCTGGCCATGTGATGGCCACTGCTCCAATCAGGGTGAATCTGCAGGCCTCTTATTAGGAATTCTCTCACAAATTCCTTTCTCTTCTGGATGGTGCAGAAGGCAGGCGTGAGGGCCAGGACTGTTACAATTTCTTCACTCCCTTAGGAGACACATGTCAACACGTAGGAGAGATTAAGGCTAAGAAAACCAGAGAGGAATGGAGAGCTCTGATGAAGTTATGACTCGAGGAAGTCACAAGCCATCCTACCTCTGGGGTTTTCTGTTTACTGAGCTAATATATTCCCCTTATTATTGCAAACAAAAAGTTTTAAGTGGTTAAAGCAAGGCTCATTTTTCTGCACTGCTCTCCACCCTACTATCCCTCATTCTATCCAAACAGATCTGCTTTCTGTTTCAGAATACTGCTGAGCTTCTTCTGAGCAAATTGGTCTCACCAATGCATTCTCTCTCCCTGGATTATTTATTTGACACCCTGCCTGCTATCATTTCCCTACTTTGCTTGCCCTGGTTAATTCTCAATCATCCTTAACAGTGATGAAACATCATTTCTCCAAGAAAGCCTTTCTAGATCCCCCGGTCTGGGTCAAGTTCTCCTACTAGGGACACCCATAATGTCATATATCTTTCCTCTATAAGACTTGTCACTATGATAATCCAATCATTGTTTCATTAGTTGACTGACATCTATCACCCACATTTGTCTATCCCCACTGCCTCACGTAGAGCCTTGTCCATAACAGTAATAGGAAATAAATATCAGTTAAACAAATGATCACCTTTTAGCTGCCAAGGCTAATTGTTAAGGAGTTGGTGTGGACCCCCAGTAAAAACAAAACAAAAACACTTTATAAGCAAACCAACAGTTGAAAAGAGACGGCTTAAGATGTGAACAAGCTGGGGCACCTGGGTGGCTCAGTGGTTGAGCATCTGCCTTTGGCTCAGGGCATGATCCTGGGTGCTGGTATCAAGTCCCACATCAGGCTCCCCACAAGGAGCCTGCTTCTCCCTCTACCAATGTCTCTGCCTCTGTTATGTGTCTCTCATGAATAAATAAATAAAATCTTAAAAAAAAAAAAAAAAGATGAACAAGCTGCTTATATCTGGCCATGGATGAACAACCACACTGAACAAATATCAGTTAGGCACCCAGTCCACACAATATAGAGACCAAGGTACAGAAGACATTGACCCTGCCCACCAGGAGCCCTTTGCTGAACTTTAATTAGCTGGGCATAGAACATACTGCTGCTGTGAAGGATTCCAAGTCACATCTATTACTCATTGCTTTGGAGTTAGTTCAAGCAGGGTCAAACCTACATTTAGCCCTTAAAAAAAAAAATCTAGTTTTGCCTGTGTCCTAACTAGCAGAAAAAGCGTAGCTCTCGAGTACTTCTTTCTTGCAGTTTCCTTTGACTCTGTCTTTAATCTCTAAGGCTTGGAGACAAAGAAAAGAGGGCTAGTTGCCTCCAAGCCTCTCCTCTCTAGGAGTACGAAAGCATTTTGTAAACCACAACCCATCACCCACATTCAGTTGCTACCATATCAGCGTCCAGCGGTTGGTGATGGTTGAGGCTTGGAAATGAGGCAGTATTCTGGTAGGAAGTCAGGCTGAACCAGAGGCCAGAATCAACCTGAGTTCAAGTTGAAGCAACTTTAGCCATGCAACACTGATGGCCTTGGTGTCTCTAGAGAACCAAGCATCGATCCATTAAAACCTAGATTTCACTACTTATTAGCTCTGTGACCTTGTGCATGTCATGTATGCTTTGCAAAACTTGGTTTTCTCATCTATGAATCAGAGATAACAGTGCCTCCTCTCACACGATGAAATACCATGAAACACATGGTATAGGGCCTGGGATGTAGAAAGCACTGCATACATTTCACCTCCCATTATTTTTTAATTCACTGGGAGAAAGGCAACAGATCACAGTGAGGACTTTCTCCTCCAGCTTTTGTTTTGTACTCAGGCTGCTTTATTCAGTGATGACCCGTATTGACTCCATAAGCAGACGCTTCCTTGGAGATTTTAGCTGTATTTTCCCCCTGGGCCCACTTTCCCCTGAAACAGCAACATGGAAGGTTAGACAGTTCAATGCCATTGCTTTACATCGTGATAACAGCATTGTTGACATATCAGCCCTCCATGTCAAAATGTTATGACAACCATAATAAGTAAAATAAATTTAAAACATTTATTGATTTTAAGTGTTATCATTTCCCTCTGCTATCGGTGACATACCATGTCAAATGTGATATATTTGAAGTATATTTTAAGCAAGATAATTAATGAATTGGAGTTAAGAGTTGGGTATTTAACATATTTTATGAGGCAGTTTGATGAAAAATCCCCTTACTGAGCAACCTATCAATAGAAGCTCCAAGCCTTGCATCCAATACACAATCCCAGTGACATCCTTCCTGCCAAGGCTCCCCGTCCACACCCATGAGATGAGAGAAGGGATCAAAGTACACTGCTGAAGTCGCTCACACCGTTCTGGTAAACATCAATAACCAACCTCAGCCTTTGTAAAACAAAACCAAATTGGAAGAATTTGGGCTATGGTCATTTGCTTTCTGCTTTATCCCAATCCACCTATCTTCTCTTAACTGATGATTTCCTCAGCAAAGATGGGTGGGCCTAAGGGTGCTCAGCCAAACCCCCACCTTCCGGATCTCATCAGACATGACATCATGTTGTCTTGAGTGGAGGCTGTGGAGGCTGTAACAGTGACAAGATCCGGGTGCTACAGAAGATGAAAGGTACAGTGTCATTCAGCACTGGAGAGTGGCCTTGCATACAGCAGTGTGGAAAAGGAGGAGGGAAAAGGGGAACAGAAGCATCAATGACAATGAGAGATTTCCTGACAGGGTGTATGCTAAACGAGTTATAGAGGCAATTACCCTAAAAATTTTGAAGCGGCCATTTGCTCAGTAACCTAGCCCGACCTGACACCCAAGCGGAGATTGCCATAAGCGGGGAATTTATGGTGTTGGAATGCTAGTTTAGCATAAATTACCTCGGGGAACAGATTTAAACCACTTGCGTTTTTAAAAATTATGCAACAACAACAACAACAACAAAATGAGTTTATGCAAACTCAGTACCACCGCAGGATGGGGCCCCCTCAGTCTTTATCCCCAAAGACACGGCAGTCCTTCTCGCCTGTTCGTTTTCTCTTGTTGGATGAAGATTCACAGCATTAATGCATAATAACTGTATCTCACTCCATTACAGGTAGTTCAAGGCTGCTCCACAAAATGATATGCATGGCTTTGTGTCTTCATCTTTAAAACCACCAAATATCTCGGTAGCAGACATATGTTAGGTTTAATGCATCCCCTGCCATAAAAGTGTTGCTTAAGACTAATGAACAAACGAATGTTTGTTCAAACCTCTTTGTGAAAATCAAACAAGCTTTCAACAGCTATTCATATATTTATTGTCAGATGTGAATCATCACTTAGGTGCTTTGCCCTGAACTATTACCAGCTAATGCTTGTAGTTTCATGGAGCTAATTCACTAGCTGTGGTTTTGTTTTGAGTTTGTTGTTTTTTTTTTTTTTTTTTTTTACCCTCTCCTCCCTTCTTCCTTTCTGTCTATGCCATCTCCAGAAAGGCTCTGTAGTGAAAGTTCCTTATTGTCCCTGGCAGGACTGACAACCCTGGTGGCCCACGTAGCCACCGTGCTGTCTCCAGAAGGGCCGTGGCCTCTGGGGACTGTCCGGCCAGCACTGGGTCTCGGCCAGCACCTGCCTGTCCTGCATGGGGCATTGAAACTCTCCCAAGCGAATGAGCCTAAGCGGGGCCCAAGCCCTGCCCCTGCCCCCGCCCCTTCTCACAAAGTAGCTGTTTTTTCAGACTCAGCAGCACCTGAAAAGCTCCCACAAGATTTACCCATTATATTAAATAACAGGTTTTAGAAGCTGGGAACTGTTATTCTAGTGTTGCTGGGTGTCATTAAGGTTGCACGTCTATGCTTGTTTAATTTTTCTTCTACCATTAAGCAAACTAAATGCTCGGAGATTTTTTTCTGTCTCAGTGGGGTCCACCCAGAATAGAAAAGAGAATAAGTGTTCCAGGGTTGTGTAACTGGGTTTTTTTGTTGCTTTCATTATGAGGAAGGAATTAAAAATCCCTCCTAGTCAGTACTTAAAATATCAAAGTCATTGTTTAATGCCTTTGAGTCACTGTACAACTAATTCAATTGCACAGTGTAGCGCCGTTTCACGGTGTGTGAAACACAGATAGTACATAGAAGTGATTGCAAAGTTGAATAAACACCAAATTAGTTTTAAAAGTCTGCAACTTCCCAGTGGAGTCTTTCAAACTGAACTGCACATACTATTGTCTGACAAAGTCAATGGTCGCCAAAAGGTTACATTACCTCTCGCTTGTGTTACCGTGGGGGCGGGGGGGGGGGGGTAGGTAATCCCTTGACACTGTGGTGTCTGGAGGAGGTGGCTATCCTTGGAGGTGTGTGTGCTGACAACTCAACATAACCTGACTGCCTGTCACTCAGGGAGTTATCACAGCACAGCCTGGTGTGAGCAAATACGAGGTGAGAGGGGTGGGTAACAGAAAGGCCATGGCCAAATGAGAGACCCCAGGATGGTTTTAAAAGCAGTTGGGTATAGATAAAATACTGTGATTTGAGAGGAGGAAAATCAATGTGAAGGCCCCAGCCCTGCTGCTTCCTGGCCATGGGACCATGGTTGAGCCACTTCACAAGTCTTTATCTCCATATCTGGGCCCATAGTTAGTAATGATCATTACTGACTGATAATTATGTGTGTTACAGGCATGGTTCTAAGTGCTGAAGTGCTGGGACACAGCATCAAACAAAGCAAGTAAGCCCATGTCCAAGGTGACATTTATCATGTATTATTAACAAACATAGGAATACAAAAAACAATCTTTTACTGATTGCTAAGGATGTGTCAAACACTGCACTAAGGACAGGAGGTATAACTGCATGCAGACCACGGTTCCCATCCCCAACCATTCACTCATTGACCCAACAGATACTTTTGAGGACCTAATAAGCACAAGGTATTGGGAATATAACCATAAAACATTAAATCCCTGGCTTCATAAAGCTCTCATTCTGATTAGAAAATTCAAGCAATAAGCCAAAAAGTGGCTCACCTTCTTCCAGTCTGCTCAAATATCCATTAGCCAAAAATGCTACATGCCCACCTTGTTCAAAACTTTAACCATGACCCAGTATCCATTCCCATTTATCCTGCTGTGGTTGGTTGATTTTATGTGTCATCTTAATTGGGCCATGAGGTGGCCACATTTTTGCACAAACATCATTCTGAGTGTGAGGGTGTTTTTAGCTGAGATCAACATTTGAGTCAGTAGACCAAGCAAAACGGATTGCTCTCCCCAATGGAGGTGAGCCTCATTCAATCAGTCGAAGGCCTGACCCCAACACAAAGAGGGAACTCCTCCTGCCTGACCACCCTGGAACTAGGACATCAGCTTTTGCCTGCTTTTGGACTTGAACTGAAACATTGGCTCTTCATGGGTCTTGAGCCTGTTAGCTTTCAAATTAGAACTTATGCCATCAACTCTTCTGCTTCTCCAACCTTTGGACTTGGATTGGAACCCTATCATTAGCTCTCTTGGGTCTAGAGCTTGCCAACTGCACATGTTGGGACTTCCCAGTCTCCATAATCATGTGAGCCAATTTCTTATAAAAAATATTTATATAGATCCTTTTGATTCAGTTTTTCTGAAGAACCCTGACAAATATATCTACTCTATATTTTTTTCTTCAACACACTTATCCCTTTTCAACATGCTAAATAATCTATCAATTGTGTTTTTAATTTATTATTCATTTCCTCCATTGGAATGTTAGCTTCACAAGGAGTTTGTTCATTGATATGTTGTTTCTTCATTGGCACATAGTAGGCATCATAGTAAACACTCAAAACACAGTTGTTGAAGGAAGAAACAAATAAACATAGCATGTCAAGTGGAGGTAAGTACTATGGATGAAAATAAAGCTGAGTAAAGGAAGTAAAGGGAACCAATGGCAGGTCTTTTCAATGAAAGGTGGCCATGTCTTAGTGGGCCAAGGAATATTGTTTCTAGGATGACCATATCATTATCTTTCACACTGGGACTTTTTTTCTTCTTCTTTTAACTAACTTTCTATTTTGAAATCCTTGTAGACTTACATGGAATTGTAAGAAATAATACAGAAAGATCTGTGTACTTCCTCTCCAATTTTCCTCAAGAGTAACAGCTTGTAAAACAATAGTAAAATATCACAACCAAGATGTAGACATTGATACCATGCGCTCACCTTATTCAGATTTTCCCAGTTTCACTTCCCTCACCCAGGCAACCACTGATCAGTCCCACCATTTCTATAGTGCTTCCCAACAGGGACACTTTTGAGAACACAGGGGAACACTATTAATAATTACAGTAAGACGACTAGCAAATCAGGACTGTCCCTGGCAACCCATGACAGATGGCCATCTATTTATTACGGAGCAAGAGCAGTGATAACAACTGCTGACAGTCGTGGCATGCTTGCAGTATCCCAGTCAGTATACCGAGGCCTGCTCACATGATCACTATTAAAACTCAGAACAATAATATAAAGCCAATACTGTCATTGGTCACATTCTACAGATGAGGAAACTGAGGTGAGGGAGCATTAAGACATCTTCCCAGGGTCATGGGGCATAGAGCTTTCAGAACCAGGAATCCTAACAAGGTCTGTCTGGTTCAAGAACTTGCCTTTTTAACTCCGGCATATTAAACAAATAGTCCCAAAAGCTAAGTTGTTAAATAATTACAAATGAGCAAAGTGTCTTAAAGAGGAAGTAGAAAGTGATACTGAAGCATAAAATGGAAATTGGAAAAATACCTACCACACGTTGAGTTATTGTAATGATTGAAAACTATTAGTTGGGGGGTTTGTATACCAAAACAAAACAAACCCAAAACTTTAAAAATGTTCAACATTGTCAACCTATATGCCAGAAGAAATGGCCTTAAGCGGACATTTGTCATCTTGAATTCCCAACATTTTAAGAGCAAGCTCCTTAAAAGTGCAGTAGCTTCCCATATATTGTTTGAGATACTGACATAGAACATTGGATTTTAAACTTTAAAAATTTTACAGTTTCCAACTGCAACCCCAAGGAAGAGTCCCACTTTGCCTGAAACCGTAAGCTATATAGCAGAGTTCCTGACAGAGGAAATTATCTCTGAATTCCCACAGATGTTAGAGGAGCGATCGCTGAGGGATCAAGTCTTTCAGATTCAGAATCAAGTGCAATGTACTGCAAGAAAACAAAAACAGTCCACTAGGCAAGAGTGGGACAGATCCAGGAGCAATGATGTCAAGCTTCACCTCACATTTTCTCAAAAGGAGGAGAATTAAGGATCAGCTATGGTAGTACTTACTTAAAAATAATTATTACTTGTAAGAAAATTTTTGATATTTAAATATGGCAATGAGAAAACCCAATCAAGAGTACAGCACCTGGCTAAGCTGGAATCCTGAAGATTGAATCTCTTGAAAGAGTTATCCTCTGACTTTTCCAGTTATAAACCTCTGGGTTTGGTGGCACCTGGTGGGCTCCACCAGTGGAGCATGTGACTCTTGATCTTAGGGTTGTGAGTTCGAGCCCCACACTGGGCTTAGAGATTACTTAAAAATTGAATCTTCTTTACAAATTTAAAAAATAAACCTCTGGGTTTACTAAAATCTGATACAAAGTCAGAATGATGAGATCCTATAGATGGAGAGGGTCATCAGCCCACGCAAGTCAGGTTCCATGGATGGGCAGGCGGAGGTGATAGAGGGAGGGGTGAAAATAGGTGAAGGGGTTTGTGGACTCAGCATTGAAACAAATACTGGGTTGGAGCCAAATGACTGAGTTTGAGTTCAGGCTCCGACATAGATGAGTGGTTCCAAGTGACCTGGGGAGGTCCCAGTCCCCTCATCTATAAAATAAGGATGAAAGCACTTGATGGACAAAGTTGGATGAGAATTAAATGAGACAAGATATACTCTGTATGTGCCCTAAAGTTGTATATTAATCAGGGCACTCTTTTTAATTGAGTTATTGAAAAGAAGGACACACTGAACAAGAGTCAGGAGAGAAAATGAAAAGCTGTAGGCATTTCTGCAGGAAGGGCTTTCACAGGAGCTGCAGGCCCAGGTTGAATCTTAAGGGCCTTTTGAAGCAGCCTAGCACTCTGCTTGGAAGATTGCACCCTGAGAAGTCTCTGTGCCGCATTTTTTCTAACCAGCTGGATTTTGATCTCATCTTATTACCCCATCCACAGGCTAGAAAGCATTTGTTTTCTGCTCTCACTCCAGAAGACAGTAGGCAATGGACAAAAGGTAGGTCACTCTCACTCTAGTTAGGTCTCTGTTCAAATATCACCCTCCCAAACAGGCCTTGATTCATTTTAAATAAATCACACTGTCTAAAATAGGATCCTCTCCTGCAGACAGTCTAACTCTTTTCTTGCCTTCTTTGTCTTCAGAGCTGCTATCACTCCTTGACATGATTTTGCATGTTGACTTGTTTATGGCGTGTCCCTGCACTGCACTGTAAGTGCCATGGGGGTAAAAAGACTATCTGTTATGGTACATACTGGGTGCTCAAGACACATATTTGTGAGTAAATGAATGCGTGATTTTCATTCTTGGCTTTGTTCTACTGACATTTTCCTGTCTTTGCTGCCTAGGGCAGCTCGGAAAGTTCTGCAATTTTGCACATTGTTCAATTTATTGTCTTTCTCTGTCAATTGAATCTTTTCCTTACTTAGTTTGGGTTCCCCCCAAAGCAGAGCCTGAGACAAGAGCCTTGAATATTGGTAGTTTATTTGGAAGATGATCCCAAGAGTGGAGGGAATAGGGAAAGTAAGGCATAGGATGAGAAAGAGCCTTGCCTGGGCCACTGATGTGGGCCGCGGGCACTCGACCCCACCTGGAGCTCCTGAGATACCAAGCCTTCCAAACTGTGGAGGGTGGAACGCTAATCCACATAAGCTGGAGTATGAAAAAAAACATTTAGTGTTGCCCTTGAGAAAACTTTACTCTGAGTGAAAATGAAAACAAGAAATGCTTATGACCTATTTATTGTACCAAAGGGAATGAAATTTCACTGAGTGCCAAACATGAGCTAGGCACTATGCTAGGAGATTTATAGAAATTATCTTATTTCATTACAGCAACAAGAGCCACCGCATGTTGGCTTCTACAATTTAGCTGGGTTCTTCCCACATATGATCTCACCAATTCTCACAACAATTAAATAAGGGTTTTTATCTCCATTTAAGAGAAGAGAAAAGGGAGACCAGAGGAAAGAAATAATTTGCCCTAGGTCACACCACCAATCAATGGCAGGTCTTTCTGACTCTACCGTTTGATAGAGAAACAACTAGAGGAAAAATGCAGGGTAATGCATATTTGAGTGAGTGATTATGTGACAGAGACATGAAAAAGGAATCAGGGGGTATCCCTGGGTGGCTCAGAGGTTTAGTGCCTGCCTTTGGCCCAGGGCGTGATCCTGGAGTCCCGGGATCGAGTCTCACATCAGGGTCCCTGAATGGAGCCTGCTTCTCCCTCTGCCCGTGTCTCTGCCTCTTTCTTTCTGTCTCTCTCTTTCTGTCTCTCATGAATAAATAATAAAAGAAAAGAAAAGAAAAAAAGAAAAAGGAATCAGGGATGGAAAAGTTTCATGTGAGCCAGATGTCATCTTAACTAGATTCCATGAAGAAAATAGATCTTGGTTTTAAGGTTTTTTAAAGGTAAGGGCACCTGAGTGTCTCAGTTGGTTCAGTGTGGGACTCTTGATTTCATCTCAGGTCATGGCCTCAGGGCCCCCCAATCAGCTCGGTGCTGGGTGTGGAGCTCAGTGCTTGGTGCTAAAAATCCTCTCTCCCTCTCCCTCTGCCCCTCCTTGCCCCTCTATAAAAAGGTGGGGGTTGAAAGGTAGAAGAGGACAGGGGAGAAAGGGTGAAGATAAGGGGTGGTGCTAAGCCAGGAAGGTGACTGGAGAGAAAGGCATGAAGGCAGGATCACCAGGTCCACACAGCCGGGATCCTTTGTCACCAAAGAGCTCACCTCATGTTATCTTTCATAAATAACTAGCGTGTCATGGAATTATGGAACGCAAAAGATACGGATCTGGATCATGATCTAGGTCAAACAAAAAAGAAGGAACAAACTAAAACAAAGAACAAAACCCACAGTGCGGTGATGACTCTGAGGCCCTTGAACCTCAGAAACTTAATTTTTCAAAGTGTATTTGAAAAGACATATATTCCACTTGTGTAGCCTGACAACGGTGGAATGCTAATAACCTTTAATTTCCTTGACTTCTAACCTTCCTAACCTGCTGTGCTGTTAGAACAGCACTGTAAATCAAAATATGCCGAATTGTATGGTGAACATGTGTATCGAGTCATTCCAAACTGCCTGGTGGTTTTTTAAAAACACCGCTCACAATAGTCTTTAGGTTGTTTTTATTTTTCATCTGTCTTTCTTCTCACTCATGCCACAACTGATTAGTATAGGCATCAAAAACAACACACATTAAAGAAGGAAGCAAAAAAGAGACTCGGAAAATAGTGAGGGAGGCCAAAATACCCCTGACATCTCTCCCCACCCTGACTGTTCTAAATGTTCTTCCATTTAAAAAAAAAAAAAAAATTGGAATATTGCCTTGGGTCTACTAAATCATTAGCAAATTAAGAACCTGTTTTTAATAACATTTAACTTGTAAATAATGCATTAATTGACTAGCCTGAATGTTAGCTTGCGCATTTGAAACTCTGCTACTAAATTTGTAATGAAAGAAATGTGCTGTAACAGTAGGCTATATGGTGAATATAACAGATTAAATATGACAGTTGATATTTGTGAAAATGGGGTTATAATTAGAGGACACCTGCAGCTGTTTTCCAACCAAAACAACAGAAATTAAACATGCATAAAGTGTGCGCGTGTGTCACATTTTCTGTTGGCGCGTTTCTTTTGTTCTCCCAGAGTCTGGTGTTGGGCTGTTTCCCTATCATTTTGTCAGGTCATATCTCTAAGCAAGCAACAAGTGGCTATTTGTTAATGCACTTTATTGGATCTCTAAGTGATACTTCCTGGGGAGGAAAGAAAAAGAACATGAATCTTTTTTCCTAACAGGGGTTACTAAAAACCATGACTGATGACTGGGCATATTGAAAATGCTCAGAATTAGAGAGAGCCATGTAAAAAGGAACCAGCAGCCTCCTTGGTTGTACCTGCCTTGCCCCCAGTGACCTAGTAGGATTTCTGAGATGGAAACATGAAGAATATAACCCACGGAAGGTTATGTGTTGGTGAAAATGTATATGCTAGAAGTTGCTGGAAGTATATGCTGGAAGTATATAGAGAAGTTGCTGGAAGTGCAGACTAAATTGATTTATTGGCAATAACTAATAATTAACTAAAAAATAATTTCATTAATTCATGCTTTCATTTATTCAAGAAAGATAGATAAGTGCCTCCCGTGACCATAGTAGACTAGACACTAAGACACACAGTGAATGACAACAGAGAGACCATCGAAAGTCAGAGAGAGAGATGAAATATTAAGAAGCAAATCTTGGCCCATCCTGTCAAATGCAACAGGAAAGTTGAGTAAGATAAAGACAGAAAAGCTTCCCTTGAATTTGTCAATCAAAGGTCATTAGTGACCCCGGCAAAAATAGTTTTAGTGGAGTGTTGGGGACAGAAACCAGATTACGGTGTGTTACACAGTGAATTAGAGCAAGAATGTGGAGAAAGTGAGTGTAGACTGCTCTTTCCAGAAGTCGACCATGAAAGGCCAGGGAGGGAGGGTGGATGAGAAAGAAGAAGAACACATGAAGGATCACTTTTCCAAAGACCTGAACAAGCTGCTCTTGCCGAGCAGTGGTCACAGCCATTGCGCACAAAGTCTTGGCACACTACATATATGTGCACACCTCAGTTACATGCTTTTTTTTTTCTGTTAAAAGATGAAATTCGCTTCCAAATTAAAATTCTCTCTTAACATGCTAATTAGCTTTCCTTTTGCAAAGAATAATGAAGCTTAGATACACATTCAACTCTACTACATATTATCAATGAGTTGCCATCAACTTGGTCAATAATCTGCAGTATTCTGCATGCAAGTTTTCACAATTTGCTAACCTGTGCTGATTGGGTTAGGCCAAAAAACAAATGAAATTGTCACATGTGTGGGTCAAAAAGCTGAATGTTAGAAATTTTATATGGTTCAACCTGACAATAAACAGAGGGTGATGGAGCTCATAGCATTTTGATACCATTTTGAATGTGACATAAGGTAGGAAGAAAGAAACAAACAAGAAAACTGAGACAAAGGGTATTGAGTGAATTAAAAAAAAAAAAAAAACAGTAATCTTTTTGTCTGGGTGAGGTGTGTGTTCCCAAGGGAAATAATTTTTGAGGATGTAGCTTTATAGTAATAATAACACTTTTAAGGAGTATGGATGGCCCAGGGGATCAATTGGGATTTAGGGAGTGAGGATTTTTACCTGCAATCTGTCCAATTTAGTCAGTGGAACTTAACATTTTATACAGTTAAACATCTTACAGACCTGACACCAACAGACCAAAGAGAAACACTCTTGGATGTGTGCATAACTCTTGGCAAATCTTTTAACCTCACTGTAAGGTGACTGGTCCACCTTTAAGATGAAGGCATGGGTTACCTGCTCAGCCTCAGCCCAATGTGAGAAGTCCAGAATTCTAAAGTCAGAGTGAAGGCAGTGCTGGTACAGTCAGCAAGGGAAAGTAATTTTTCCAATCTGTCAGCACTAAAAATAAACCTAAGGTAATCTCCAGGGATGACTACCCAGTCCCCTTCACGGACACTAAAATCGCTGTGGTGGGAGGTTGAGATGAACTAGGGGAAAAAAGCAAATATGTAAAAAAATACAGCCTAAAGAAAGAAAAACACTCTAATGAGGGCACCAGCGGTGAGTTGATGGGAGCTCAGCCACCATTGGGAATGCGTTACCTGAGTGTTTTCTCCAGAGCAGGGTCATTGGACAAATCTGTGAGGAGACGCTCCCACAACAGTGCACAATTTGGGCCCTGACTAAGTTCTCGGAATGTCCTTTGTCAGCTGTCAGAATCACATATTCATAAACAAAGAAGAAAAGATTTGCTAAAATGAAACTAAAGAAGCAACAGCAGCAGACTCTGGTTCCTTCTGTGTTAATAGCCAAACATGGAAGTGTTTAAACCAATATACCAGGCAGCGTCCACGTCAACCCTGATACCTTCACGGCTGGTCTCAAGTTTCTCATCTCTAGGCTAGGATGGCTAGGCAATGACTCAGAACAACCCACTGTGTCATTCAGGGCACCATACTTGGCATGGGACGTCTTGAATCATTGGCCTTGGTTACACTGTGTTTTAAAGCAATACACTAGCTCTTTATCAAGCTATAAAATTCTTCCTTCTAGACAAGGAATACATATGGAATTCTCTATCTGGATTTTTATTTTATTAAATTGCAGGTGGGGCTGTTTCCTATATTATATTTATGTTATTATAAAATTGGTCATGGAACTTAAGAAGGTCTCAAAAGACAGGTCTGGATGGAACTCTCATTTCTAGCTCATAAGATACATTTTGCAAAACTTGGCATGATTGATTTTAATATTATAATACCTATAACGTATGTGACAAAATATCTGACCTGCATCCCTGAAGGTGAAATATTTCCTAAATTTTAAAGCTAAATAGCTAAATAATCTCACTCACAGTGCCAGACATAAAATTGCACCCAGAAATGTATACCAATTGTCTAATCACCCCGAGGTTACTCCTGAGGATTAAATGCCAATTCTGTCTGGGAAGAAGCAATTTGACCCATTGTGTTGCTTGAGAAGGACTTCTCTTGTCACACATGGAAAAGGTTGTGGCTAATTATATGATTATTCCAAATTATTTGTTCCTCCCTAAAAGCAGTTTATGCTTTCCCATCCCATTGACATCAGGCTTAACCATATGACTTGCTTTGACCAATGAAAAGTGAGCAAACCTGGCAATTACCACTCTGATGCAGAAGCTTTGGGAGCCATCAGATTAATTCCACCACTGCTCTTTTCTCTCTGCCAGACCTACATATGCTCTCATTCCAGAATGAAGATACGTGGAACTGCAACTGACCTAGAGCCAACACATAACAAGAAAGAAAACCCTGATTGCCGTAAGCTTCTGAGAACTGGGGATCATTTGTTACCAGAGAATAACAGAAAAATCTGACCAATACAAAAGTAAAACAAACACATCAGATAGAGGAAGTGGTTCTGCTCCCTGAAACCCGTATGTAGCTACATCTCAATTTGTGCTGAGGAAACTCAGGAAGGGGACCCTGGGGGAGAGGAATGAAGAAAGTGGTTATGGTAAGAAATCCCAGGGAAATATTGGTGGTGTTCTAGAAGATGAAGTATGTTCTCTTAACTCCATCTTAAGACATTTATGAACTTCCAGGGGTCCTCTCTTCCTGTCTTCTCCTCTCCATTGGTACTCCAAGGAATATCTTATTCTGAGAAGACCAGTTTGAAAAGGACCAATCATATATGACCTCAGGAAACCAGAAGGTTCTATATTCACCTCAGAAGGAGCCCTGAATGTCTCCAACAAATATATTTCCCAGTCCAATAACTCTCCTATTCCCCTACACAACTGGTTCATACTCACTCTTCATTTTTCAAACCTCTTAACACCTTTGTCATCCTCACTTGAGGCTGATGATGACTCTGCTTCCTACTTCACTGAGAAAATGACAATACTCAAGGGAACGTCACCCAGCTTCCACCACCACATCTACCCTCCTCCTTGCATTTGTGCCCATTTACTCAACCTTCTCTCCTCCCCATGTTCCTAGTCAAGACCAACCTCTCCACTTGCCACAGGATCCCAGAACACTCACCTACTCAGAGAGAGCTCCAGCAATTGTCTCTTTTCTTTCTTTGATAACTGTCTTCAAAGTTCAAATGTGTCATTGTCTCAGATATTTTGTAAAAGCTCTCTTTACTACAATTCCCCTGTAGCTATTTACCTTTCTCACCTTTCCTTTAGAGCAAAACCCTTTGAAAGAGTGCCCATATTCTCTTCTCCAATTTCCCTCCTCCTATTATTTCTTGAAGCTACTCCAATCAGGCTTTCACGTGCCCCTCTTTGGTGACATCCTTCTTATCAGGGTCCTAAAGACCTCCTCTCTGTTAAGTCAGTGGTCATTTCCCTATCCTCATCTCACTCAATCAATCATTAGCATTGGACACAATCACTGTCTTCTCTTTGAAACACTTTCCACCCACTCCCCACCCACTCCCCACCCCCACCACTGGGCCTCTAAGACTCTCTGCTTGTTTGGTTTTATCCTTACTTCTCTGGTCATTCCTCTTTGTTTATTCTTGATGTTTGTCTGTATTTCTGCAGTAGAGTTTCTGCAGTTGAGTTTAGGCTCAATCCTTGGACCCTGTCTCTTTTCGATCTATGCTTGGTCTGTTGGAAAGCTGATCCAACCTAATGGCTCAAATGCATTTATACTTCCAACCTGCCTCACCACTGAAATCCACTCATGTATCCACAACACATGCCTGAATGGATTGGATACTTACTAGGCACCTAACAGGTGACACATCTAAAACTAAACTCCAGTCGCTCCCTCCCACCACCACCACCACCAAGACTGTTCTTCCCATAATCTTTCTTACCTGACAATTGCAACTCTTAGCTCAAGTCAAAAACCCTTGAGGTTTCCTTGAATCATCTTTTCTCATACCATACATCCCAACCATCAGCAAACCCTATTCCTTCTAACCTTCAAATATATCCAGAATCTCATCACTTCTCATTGCTCCTACTGCTACCATTCTAGTCTGAGCTACCATCATCTCTTGCCTGGGGTAGTGCAGTAACCTCCTAACTCTTCCTCCCTTTTCTGTCCTTCTTTTTTTTTTTTTAGTCTAGTCTCTACATGGTAGAGACTAGACTAAATACCATTACTAATAATGGTATCACACCAAAACCTGCCAGATGGTACTTGCTCAAAATCTTCTCAGCGTCTCTCCTCTGCTTTGCCTCCTACTGCCCTCTCCTTCATTTACTCCACTCCAGCTTTACTGGCTTCCTCGTTATTCTTTTTTTTTTTCCTCATTATTCTTTAAACATTTGGCTTGCTCCATCTCAGCACCTCTGCACTTGCTGTTCCCTCTGTCCACAATACTCTTATGAGTGTTCTCATTTTATCCATGAAATAGGAAGCAAAGTCACCACAGCTTGTTTGCTGACTCCCATCAAATCTTTACCCAGTGAGGTCTCCCTGGGTCTCACTATCTAATGTCGCAAACACACAACACGGGTTTGTGACATGTTCAACCTCCTTCTCCACTGCACTCTTCTGCTGAGGACTTGTGATTATCTACCAGACTGCATATTTTACTTATCTAATTTGCTTATCACCTGTATTCCTCAACCTAGAATATAAGTTTCATGAGGGCAGAGATTTTTTTATTACCTACTATACCTTAAGTACCTAAAATAGGGCCTGGCACATCAGAGGCTCAATAAACATTTGTTGAAAGAATAAATAAAATTTTCTCTCTATCTTATTTTTAAATTTTACAAATTACCTTCTGGTGGCTGGGTTGGGTATATGTGTGTGTGTGTATGTATATGCTCGATTTCCCTCCTTGTTGGCTGGTTTGTTTTTCAGTCACTACGGTCCTTCTACTACTTACAATTTGCCAGGTCAAGATTCCATACATTCTCTGTCTCTCTCTTTCTTTTCACTTCCCAAACCTATCTTCTAATCCACATCTTTACTTCCTTGATAAGAGGATATATTTATGTTTATTTAGTGTTTCATCCCTTTTCTTGGTGTGATAAAAGAATGTTCAAGTTAATATGGGCTTTAGAATTCATCTTGTCCCACCCTCTCATTTGACACAAAAAGCAATTCTGGTCTAGAGGAGAGAACAAACTTTTCAAGGTTGCACACCTAGCTCCTAGTTAATAGCATAGCGGAGCCAGGAGCCCTGGCCTCCAGCCCATCGCCCTCCCACAGCACCAACTGCCTCAGCTTCCTTCTGGCTTCTGTAAGTAAAACTAGCTTCTGCTAATTCTTCTGCAGCTTTTATTTTTTCTCTCCCCTTAGTTATATCATTTTGATATCTTCATAAATCTGCTTTTATCTCATTTTGCAAGAATATTTGTATAAAATAAAAAGGGAAGATTTCCATAGAATTTAAACAAAACCCCTACAGACTCTACTAAAGTTTTCATTAGATTCTTTTAAGATGTATTATGTATAAATATGCAAAAGATGTGTTAGAATTTAAACTCCAGAACAAAAATGTTTCAGAAAACATGATTAAGATGTTACTAATGGCACCTACTCAAAGGGGTGTTGCAAAGATTCAGTGAGAAAATGTATGTTGCCTGGTGCTCAGGAACAGCAGAAATGCATGCAATGGTGTGGAATTATGTGTTTGAAGTGTGAGTGTCAGAGAACCTGGTTCTTATGTGGTTCTGTTAATCCTACACAATTCTAAGACCCAATTTTTTCTCTTAAAAGAGAAATATGGTAAATTTATTATGGCCCAATTAGTTATAATAATTTATTATTCTACTTCCTAGAGCACTTTAGAGAGTACTTTTTTGAATACTGATTTTTTAAAAAAGATTTTTATTTATTTACTTGAGGGGGAGGAGGAGCAGAAGGAGAGGGAAAGGGAGCAGACTTCCTGCTGTGGAGCCTGATGCAGGGCTCCATCTCAGGACCTCAAGATCATGACCTGAGCCGAGGTCAGATGCTTAATGCCTGAGCCACCCAGGCGCCCTCATTTTTTTTTTTCAAACAGGCACAACTTGCCCTTGGGCTAGTGGGTAGCAGCAGTTATCTTCATCTTTATTTTGTCGATGATGGAAGCTGAAACCCAAAGATCTTTTACCTCAGCTCAAGCACAGCCAAGTAATGGGAGAAATGGAACCAGGACCTTGAACGTCTAATTCCTAATCATGAGTTAGTCCATTGAATCAGGCAGCCCTATAAGTATTAGTAAATAATTCAAAATGAAAAGCTAAACATCATTTTTCTGTACTACTAAAATTCTTTGACATCCCTCTCATGGAGAACTTGGATCTATACCCCATGCCCTTGAATGTGGGTGGGCTATGTGACTACAGAATATAGAATAGAATACAGCAAAAGTGAGGCTGAGCCAGATTCCAAGCCTAAGGCTTACGAAATTGGCAATTTCCATATCCTATCTCTTGGAATGCTCTTTCTGGAAACCCTGTGTCATTATATGAGAAGGCCTATTACCTAGAAATCTCCATGCTAGAAAGGTCATGTATAGACACTCCAGTCAACAATCCCAGCTGAGCCCCACCTTCCAGGCAAAGCGGCTATGGTGGTAGTCATGTGAACGAAGCCATTCTGAACCCTCCAGACAAACTCATTCACCAGTTGAAGACTATTTCAGGGAACTCACTCAATTCAGGATGGATCAGAAGTATCACTGAACCGAGCCATACCTCAATGCCTGAGCAATAAAATCCCAATATAATAAAAATGGTTGTTACTAAGTTTAGAGATAATTTGTTATTCAGCAGTAGGTAATGGGGACAGAATTTGATACCTGGAAGTAGAGTGCCAGCATAATAAAAACAAAAAGCATGTGGCAGTGGTTTTGGAACCAGACAGTGGGAAGAAACTAGAAAGATGTCAAGGACACTGGTAGTGAAAGCCTAAGGTACCTGCAAGGGACTGTTTGTGATACTCAGAAGGTATGGCAGTAACTGCTATTGGAGTTACGGTTGAAGAGTCTCATCCACACCTGTACCTGATTTGGATGAGAAGATCTTGGATCTTAAGCCTGACCTTCATGCTGCCTGGATCCAAGTGCTATCATAGATGAGAATTTGGGGGTTCTTTGGAGAGGGTGGACATATTTTTACATAGGGAAGGAATGTGAATAAGCAATGGCCAAATAATGGACTGTGGCAGATTAAAGATGGCCACAAATTCTCTCATACCTCTTCACTGAGAATAGGGTGTACATTCCCTCTCCTTAAATCTGGGTGTGCTTCATGATCTTCTTTGATTAACAGAATATGGAAGAAGTGATGAGAAGCCAGTGGTTGAACCAAACCAGGCCTTAAGATACTGACAACCTCCTCTTATATTCTCTTGAAATGACATCTTTGGGAGCCCTGAGTCCCCAACTACCCCAATACCATGTTGCGGAGCCTATATATAAGCATTCTGATTGATAGTCTCAACCAAAATCAATCTTCCAGTCAAGGCACTAAATTTGGGAATGAAGCCATCTTAGAATCTCCAGACCAGCTCATCTGCCAGCTGAGAATCTCAAGTGATCTCAGTTGACTCCATACAGAACAGAGGAATCACCCAGCTGAGCCCTATTCAAACTATTAACCAAAAAAAAAAAAAAAAAATAGTGAGATAGAACAAAATGGTATTTTAAGCCACTAAGTCTGGGAGTAATCTCTTACATAGCAAGAGATAACCAGGGCATTAACTCTCCTACATATGAGCAAATGCAGGTAGGCATCATTTTCACAATGGATTATACATCTTAACATGATGATGAGTTGACTTTTTGTAAAGGTAATTACATTTCAAATGTGCTAAGGATGCTTTGTATTTTTCTTACCCATAAAGCATGCAGATAATAGTCACTATCCCACTTAGTTCACCGGAATGTTGAGAGGAGCAAATGAGATAATGTATGTGAAAGACGTCTGCAAAGCCTTTCCCGCTATGCAAATGTGAAGACATTATTATTACTTTTAAAGAAATATTTGAATAAAGTGAAGGGTTCCTTTGCAATTCAAATGACTGCCCAGTATTTATCAATTTTGTAAGTTCAGCTCATCACATATCTGATTTTTCTATGCACCCCAGTATTTATAGGCCTGTAAAATCGCAGCCCTATAAGTGTAGATATCACGTACTACTAAATTAAAGTAATGCTTGTTAATAGAAGTGGACAGATACATTTTAGTAAAATGTTGGCATATAGCAGATATATTTAAACTCAGATAAGTAAAGCACAACTGGTATTAGTTAATTCCATCAAGCATATAAGTCTTGGGAGAGGTGGGTAGATGCAGGAAACAGCTGGGTTGAGATGGAAATCCTAACAGGGGTGAGGTGCTGCTGCACCTTGGCACCAGATAAGGAGCACAGTATGCAAAGGAGGAAGATAAAGGAGCGTTAGAATTTTTTCTCCCATGACAAAGAACAAAGCTTTATGAAGGCCTCCAAGCAGACCTGTGTGGTGCTTCTGTTGGAAAGGCTGAGAGTGGGGGAAATTTGTCCAACTTCAGGTTACTGAAATGAAATACTGTCAGTGATTTCATGCCTTTAATGACAGTTCTACTCCTCAGAGAGCTAAAATATAGAAAGACGGTGTTTAAAAGGTCATTCCTTAGATTTAGTATCAGAAAGAAAGCTAAAAGCATGCGAACACACACATGTGCACAGACACATATTGCTGGGCATCACTAGCAGCATCTGCTTTTACATGCCAAAACCTTTCATTGGAATGAATAGTGCACAGGCCTGCCCGGTGCCTCAGCCACTGCATCCCGGCAGCTCTCTCTGCATTGGCTTCCGTTATAACTGTCTCATTAGAGCTGGGCTCCATCCACAGAGCCATCAGAACTCCAGAAAGCTGAGCCCCTTCTCTGTAAGCATGCTCACCAAGCACATCACAAGGGAGGTGATAAGATGCTGTTCAGATACTGGCCCATCTTCCCCTGCAAGCTATGGAGCTCCAGAGGTGTTCAGGGTCACAGACCTTGAGTAGCTTCTCCTCTCTGCAAGAGGAAAGACCAGATCTGGCCAGGGGAATCTTGAAGATGCAACCAATCTTTGCTTCCATTGCCTTGCAGCAAACATCTCTACTGGGATGGCACCTGGAACGCAGGAAATGTACTGAATGCTTGTTGTACCATCTTCCAAAACATGGCCAAGACAGCATGCACTCTCACTTAGAATAGTAGACTGACTGGTGCGTAAAAAGCAATAGAAATATTGAGACTTTTGGGTAGCCTCACAACAACCCTATAAACTAGATTATCATCCTCATTTCACAAATGAGGAAACCAATGGAGCAATTAAAGAGCTCACCCAAGGTCATGTAGTTATTATTTATTGAAAGGGAATGAACTGGATTAAACCATGAGCTGAGGGCTTGACCACTAATTATATCAACTTATGAGGGAGGATGGGGGCAACATTGATAGCTATCACTTATTGAAAGACAGGATAGTAAACTCATGAAACCGGGGGCTTTTAAGACAGGTAGAACTCCAACCTCAGCCTCTTAATACTTCCATGACCCCAGGAAGGTTAGGGAACATTTCTGAGCTTTAGATTCTCATCTTTAAGATAGCATTAGTGTGAGTTATAATAGCTATATAGTCTGTCCAGTGGCTAAAATTTAATAAGCACTTAAGAAATGAGAAATTATCTCCAGAGGCAAGGGAAACAAAGGAATTATTGGGATTTCATCAACATAAACAGCTTCTGCACAGCAAAGGAAATAATCAACAAAATCAAAAAGCAACCTTCAGAATGGGAGAAGATATTTGGAAATGGCTTATCTGATAAAGAGTTAGTATCCAAAATCTATAAAGAACTTATCAAACTCAACACCAAAAAATAAATAATCCAGTTAAGAAATAAGCAGAAGACATGAATAGACATTTTTCCAAAGAAGACATATACATGGCTAACAGACACATGAAAAGATGCTCAACATCACTCACCATCAGGGAAATATAAATCAAAACCAAAATGATATACCACCTCAGACCTGTCAGAATGGCTAAAATTAACAATACAGGAAACAACAGATGTCGGCGAGGATGTGGAGAAAGAAGAACCCCCTTAAACTGTTAGTGGGAATGCAAACTGGCACAGCCACTCTGGAAAACAGTATGGAGGTGCCTCAAAAACTTAAAAATAGAACTACCTTATGATCCAGCAATTGCACTAGTAGGTATTTACCCAAAGGATACAAAAATACTGATTTGAAGGGGCACGTACACCCTGATGTTTATAGCAGCATTGTCAACAATAGCCAAATTACAGCAAGAGCCCAAATGTCCACTAACTGATGAATGGATAAAGAAGGCATGGTGTAAAAAAAAAAAAAAAAAAAAAGAAGGCATGGTGTATACATATATAGGGGGATATTACTCAGCCATAAAAAAGAAAGAATGAAATCTGACCATTTGCAACAATGTGGATGGAGTTAGAGTGTATTATGCTAAGTGCAATAAGTTAGTCAGAGAAAGACAAATACCATATGATTTCACTCACATGTGGAATTTAAGAAACAAAATAGATGAACATAGGGGGAGAGAGAGAGAGGTAAACCATAAAACAGACTCTCAATGATAGAGAACAAACTCAGGGTTGCTGAAGGGGAGGTGGGCTGGTGGAGAGTTAAATGGGTGATGGGGACTAAGCAGGGCACTTGTTGTGATAAGCGCTGGGTGTTACATATTAGTGATGAGTCACTGGATTCTATTCCTGAAACTTTTATATTGTATGTTAACTAACTGGAATTTAAATAAAAACTTGAAACAAAAAGAAAAAAAGAAAAAAATAGAAATTATTATCTTTAGTTACTATGTACCAGGCACCATTTATACATTATTTTATTTAACCTAACAACATCCGTAAAAGGAAACTATCATACCTAGTTTATAGATCCAGAACTGAAGCCTACAGCTGCCCAGAACCACAGAGTTGAGTCAGGATTTGACCCTAAGTCTATATGACAACAAAGGCTGTGCTAGTTCCATACTATTCTCTACCTTTCTTAGTATATCTATCAGCCTATGCTGATTTCAACCTATACCAGAAATGACTTTTGAATACTCAGTTAATATTTGCCAGCTACTAATGTAGTGAAGCTACATTGTTCAATTAACTCATTGCCTCCCAAATTCTATTTTTGTTCTAATGCTCAGGGTGGGGGAAGGTATTTAGCTTATATTTAAATTATCTCTCCTAGTGTAAATATTGAACTTATAAATGGAAACCCTTTATGAAAATATTCAAAGATAGTTTAATTTAGAGAAAATTAGTTTAGATTAAGAATCGGGAATCTTGGTTTTTGTTTTGCTTTGCTTTTCACATTTCTCCATTAAGCAGCTGTGTGTACTTAGACATGTAATTTAACTGGCCAAGTTTCCCCCCACCCCATACAATGAGACATGAGCTAGGAGGGTTCCTTCGAATTCTAAGATGCTACTATTTTAGTACCACTCATGGAGATACATACACACCTGCAGCACTCAAGAGCCTCTAGACAGGTGGTCCTTCCCATTAGGGATCCAGCAATACTGTTATTACTTAAGCTGCTGTTCCAAAATACAGAGCTTAGGACTCCTGAGATTCTGATTCACTGGATTTGGTTGAAGTTCAAGGATCTGTATTTTTTGAACACTCTCAGCTTGTCATACCTCTTTGCGGGGTTGGCAAAATCACCATGCCCTGAGAGCATAGAGGAGACCAAAGCTTAACTCAGGTCTCTGCTCAATAGGCAATTTCATTGGCAATGTAGAGCTCTCGTGCATCAAATTTGACTATATTGACATATTATCACATGGAGGATAGATGGGGAAAAGCTATTACAAATGATTTTCCTGTAGAAAGTAGGCATACTGTCATCATGGCATCAAGTTTAAAATGAAAGTTCTAGAAAGCAGTAGAACTGACCCACCTCGTAGTGGTGTGGTGTCACATTCAAGTTAAGAATCACTCAAAGTCAAGAAAAAGTACGGTCAAGATATGGTCAGTACATGAACATCAAGCCTATTTCCCAATAGATAGGCTTGCTGAGCTGAGATCATGACATGATTCCCAAATAATTCATAACATTGAACATGAACAGGATGGATTGAAAAGATTCCAAAGACAAACACAGTGACACCCAATATCAAGAAATGAGTTCTAGCGGGATCCCTGGGTGGCGCAGCGGTTTGGCGCCTGCCTTTGGCCCACGGCGCGATCCTGAAGACCCGGGATCGAGTCCCACATCCGGCTCCTGGTGCATGGAGCCTGCTTCTCCCTCTGCCTGTGTCTCTGCCTCTCTCTCTCTCTCTCTGTGTGTGTGTGTGACTATCATAAATAAATAAAAATTTATTAAAAAAAAAAAAAAAGAAATGAGTTCTAGCTATTTACATTGTTAAACCCAACTGAAGTCTTGCTGGAAATGATGCCACCAGTCAGCCAAAAAGGAATGGGTCATTTTTAAAGCATAAATACCACACAGACCATCATAGTAAACACAAACATTTACCCAAGGACCAGTGATTCTGTATGAAAAAGGCTGTCATGTAGGCACCTATCTTGTGTTACCATCTCTAAAAATTAAGAATCATGAACTCCAGCAATGTATGTGTATGTAAATGTATGTGGATCATTTGCTAATTTAGAGAGATAGTTTGTGTGTGATCTGGATTAGTGCTTTTTTGAGTATTTTCTTCAAAATGGGGCTAACACTGTCCATAGAAAGTTTGACTATTATTTCATTACAACCTACAAAATGCACTAAACTCCTTAAGCAGAAAGAGGTGTGTGAAGAAATGGGGAGCTGAATAAGGACAATATAGTCCTTAAAAACACCCTAATACCCTCCTCTATAAGCTTCAGAAATTCTAGGAACCAGGCCATATCTGTCTTCTACATCTTCAAATCTAGAATATTTCATCAGGTATTTATTGGATACTATACCAAAAACAAAAACAAAAACAAAAAACAAACAAACAAAAAAATAATTTGCTGATAAACTGCAGGTCATCTGTAGATGGCCAATGGCCTCATTGCTCTGCCTAGAGATTTGCATGAAAGCATAAAGATCTGTGGTACAACAATAAAAAAAATTTTTTTTAAGATTTTATTTATTTATTTATTTATTTATTTATTTATTTATTTATTTATGAGATGCACAGAGAGAGAGGCAGAGACATAGGAAGAGGGAGAAGTAGGCTCCTTGTGGGGAGCCTGATGCAGGACTTGATCCCCAGGACCCTGGGATCATGACCTGAGTCAAAGGCAGATGCTCAACTACTGAGCCAACCAGGTGCCCCAGTTAAAAAGAAAAAAAAAAAATTGATTATACATTTGGACTAGATAATATTGGAGAGCTAAGATTCCCTAGTAACATTTCCATAATTTTAGCAACATTAACTAGCTCCTAAAATAAAGCCAAGGTCTCAGAGCTGTCCCATAGTTAATACTTAAAAGTAAAATTATGTTTTCATGATAACAAGAAAATGGTTGATTCATGCTAATTTCATTATCTAACAAAGTAAAAGGTCAATAGATTGCTTCAGTCTTGGCATGATTAAAGAAATATAGGATTAAATATGTTAATTAAAATTTCAAGGAACAGGCAAACATTCTAATCATAAGAGGAAAAAGAGCAAAGTAAACCTAGTGTCCATATATCAAACAAAGGAACCAAGACAGCAGTGAAGAAGCAAAGAGAGGAAAAGCATAAAACAAGATGAAACAAATAAAAACAAAAATGTCAGTTATGAAAATAAATGTAAACAAATTAAAGTTCTTTATTAAAAGATCAAGACTCTCAGTTTGGGCTAAGAAACAAAATTCAACTATCTATATGCTGGATTAAAAATATACATATGAATTCAAAGTAAAAAAGATAAGTAAAGATCTATGAGGTTTGTGTAAATAAAAAGATTAATAGAACACATACACAAAAAGAAACCAACAGGCACTGGACAAAACAAAGATTGTAAATTTAGAGTACATAAAAAAGATAGACTTCACAACAAAAGTAGAATAAGTAGGAGCCTATCATGTATCTAGTAACTGCTGTCAGACTGTATCAGCACACAACTCTGATTTCCTGGAGAAACAGGCACTCAGCTGAGATTTTGAGACTCATTTCCTTCCCTGATAAATCAAGTAGGCCTAATATAGAGATTTAACTAATAATTGTCGATGTAATTGTTATGAGTTAAAGTTTATGCCCTTGCATGAATAAATATACTTTCAAAACACCTGCAGGATATTTTTCAAAGTTAATAATTTCATTGAACACAAATAAAACTTTAATAAAATCCAGCAAGTTTGAAAAGCATGCAGTCTACATTCCACAACTGTAAAGAAACACACTAGGGGAATAAAAAAAAAAGAAAGAAAGAAACACACTAGGAAATAGTTTGTTAGGAAATAGTAACAAGAGTTTTTAAAAAGGAAACTGTTTACTTGTAAATTAGAAAGCATGTGCATAAGTAACTCTTGGAAAAGATAAAAATTGTGATTACAAATCATAATTATTGGAACATTATATATCAAATCTTACAAGACTGAGCTGCCATTATCAGGAGGAAAGAGCAGATTTCTAAGCTTGTTTGATTAGATCAGAAGCAACACAAAATAATTAGGCTTAGTTAAAATTAAGAAGTTAGAAAATGAAAAATATCTTTTGAAAGCAGAAGGAAATAAATAACAAAAATAAAAGCAAAGAGTAATGAAAGCCAACGTTAAAAATATAATAGTCTGGCATGTTCTGACAAGTCTAGAAAAAAAAGTCAATAAGAGGAGCGTAAAGCAACACATAAAATGAGAAAGGAGATAAAGCTATGGATGTGAGACACTTCAAAATTAGTGCCATAGACTGTTAAATTTTTTAAATTCACTGATTGGGGGAAAATATAAATGGCTACAATTAATTAAGAATGAGTAAACTGAATAAAGCTTTGTCAAGGGAAAACAAATTGCAAAAGAAGTTAATTCCCACAAGGTTTCCAAGTCAGAACCATTTCACCAGCCTTTGCAAGTTCTAATCTGCATGTGATCGCGATATATGCCATTTTGGCACAGAAAGAGATAGAAAACTTTCAAATTGCTTTTAAAGTTAACATAGCCGTAAGAATCTAAAAAAGATAGTATGAAGAAAACAATTACAGACTAATAGGACTCCTGAATAGAGATGTGAATTCCTAAGTAAACTTCTAGAAATTGGAAACTCTTAAACAGTAAGAATTGGGAAAGGTTGGAGTTTTCAGCTTCTTTGCAAGCTGACAAGTTAGCCTGCTACAGCTTCATGTGGCAGAAAAATGTGACTTTAGGGTCAGAGACAAAGGATTTTATTACAAGGAAGCAGCCTGCCATCCCCTCAGCCCCGCCCCCCGCATTCTCCGGCGGATGATGTAATGTGGGCCCAGGTAGGTGCAAGCAGTCAGTGGGCTGCATTACAGGAAAGGAACTCTGAGCTTAGGAAACTTGGATATTTAGAAATGGGCCATAAGTATCTGCCCATTACCCCAAAGGGAGACATTATCTTTGTTATAGTGGACAGTAAGCTTGCCTGCAGTTTGCCCCAGGGGGAGACACTATATCTTCAAGGCTATAAGCAAACCTGACCTCTGTTCTGAAGGGAACGACCATCTCTGTCCTTGAAAATATATTTTGAAATAATGAACAGTCAGTGCCTCTACTTACAAGATACATAGAAATGTGAAAAATCCGTGAAGAATTGCCTCCCATCACATTGTTAAGTAGATACAATTCTCAAAATGCAAGGATGGTTTAATGTTTGAAAATATAAATAGACCAAAGAAAAATTGCATAATAAAATTCAATATGGAGGGGTGCCTGGGTGGCTCAGTAGGTCAAGTGACTGCCTTCGGTTCAGGTCATGAGCCCAGGGTCCTGGGATTAAGTCCCACTTTGGGCTCCCTGCGCAAGGGGGCACCTGCTTCTCTCTCTCCCTCCACCTACTGCTCCCCCTACTTGTACTTTCTCTCCCTGTCAAATAAATAAAAAAAATATTTTTTAAACAAATTAATTTAATTTAATTTAATATCTAGCCTTCATATTTATAAATAGAAATATTATTTCTTGTCAGGTCTGATTTAAATCTACCTATTCAAAACTATGAAAATTTATCTATTTAAGCCTATTAAATGTCTATCCTACAGCAACAAACTACATTATATTTTACAGGGAAATCTTATAGGATTTCCATTAAAGTCAGAAACAAAATAAGGAGGCCCACTATAACTGCTATTATTTCCAATAATTCAGAAGCTTCAGTCAATGAAATAGTAAATAAAACAAGTAAGAATTGTAAGTGCCAAAAATCATCATTATTTTAAGTGACATAGTTATATATAGACAACTCAAAAGGATGGAAGGATAAACGTCAAAAGTAATGAGTTTAACAAAGAAGTCACAAACAAAATAAGTATTTTTAAAATGTCTGTATACAGCAATAAGTTAGTTTAATCAATGTTAAATCATAATTATTTATGAAAGATTCCACTCCCAATAGTCTCAAAAAATATAAAGTAATAGAAATAACTTAAACAAAAAAAGAATACCACCTACATAAAGAGAAATTTGGCACTTTTGAGACACTCAAAAGAAAATATTAAAAATAAATAAATTGCATGTTCCTAGATGGAAAGAAGGAACTTTAAAAAGATACTAAATATTTCCGAGTTGAGTCACAAATATTACTATCTTCTGACTAAATTCATGGTAAGATTTTAGGGTAGAAACTTGATAAAGTAATTTTTATTCACTTAAAAAAAAAGAAAACTTCACTACCATACAGTAAAATAAAATGTTAATTAATTTCACTTAAAAATTTTTTTAAATATATGTAGAAGAGTATCATATAATAATAACAAAAAAGTTTCTAAAAATAAGAGTAATTAGGAGGAACTAATCCTTCTAAATATTAAAATATACCATAAAGCTACAGTAAAAACTTTTACAAGCAAACAAAAACAGACTGAAAGTACAGGTAAAGCAGTGTATAGTGCAATGGAAAAAAACAGAGACCAAAAACATATATATACATCACAAATCAGCAAAGAAAGGATGGTACTGATGATCTTAAAAAAAAAAAAAAAAAAGGAAAAAAGCAGAAAAAAAAAAACATTTTGAATGACTTTATTATACCAAATAATTTCTAGAGGTAAAGTTATAATATTAAAACCATAGGAATTCAGAATAAAATATAGATGAAAATCTATTGGGATAGGCAAGGAAAAAGCCAGGATGGAAAAGTCATGAAGGAAAATAATGAATAGATTTAGCTGCATAAAAATAGAAATCTGTTCACCAAAAAAGTCACTGTAAATAGTATTAAAAGAAAGTCAGTAACTATAATAAAATATTATAAAAGTATAAAAGTACTGACAGACATATTCAATAATGAGAGACAGCATTTGGGTAGTTTACAAGCTCAAGCTACAATTTATATATAAAAAAGTTCACATGTTAATTATGATACGGAATAGATGAAAAGTGAGACAATAAAGTGATTAAGTGCATGGAAGCAAACATCAGCTGGGGGGGAGGTGTCACCATGCCTCTACCATCCATAAAATGGAAATAATCATAACGCCATCTCACAGGGTTGTTGGAAGTTACATGAGAACATGCAGCCTGGCACAGAGTCAATACTAAGTAAATGTTACATATAGTAATATTATTTGGGGTTTAGGGGTATAATCAATTACACTTTTTCTCTCAATTCTCTGTCTCTCCCCATTAGTGTTTGGAATGTGGTGAGAGACAAACACAAGAATCCAACAGATGAGCACCCATATGTAATCCTAATGGTTGATTAAACCAGATTAGCAAAGCCGCTCAACCTGTGGCCACAAGCCTACCACTTTTCCTTCAGAATTAAACACCCCTGTTTAATTCAACATTTGGCAAAAACATGCCCAAATGAATGAGTCTTATTTAGACAGTAAGAGAAACAGAAGTTGGCTGAATCCTGGAGATCAGGGGTCCTAAGGAGAGGAAGGAGTGAACGTCCAGTCGTGGAACTTCATAGGATAGTCTCAGAGAATGACTGAGTTGACACCTTTGTGTCACCTGCCAGGAAAATCCCTCCACCTTGGAATCCAGAGAGGTGGCCAAGCAAGTGTTCTACCTACATGTCTCCCTCTGGTCAGCAGAGGGGCAGCCCCCCCACCCCTCCCGAACCATGGATACGTGACATGAGTGATAAGCAGTCCCCACCTCACCTCATCTTACTATTTGGAAACAATCTAAGACGAAGTGATTGCAAAAGAATATTTGTGAGAGCCATTCAAAAATATGATTCTTTTGGAGACTGTTCCTTGACATCACAAAATTGTTAGGGGAATGGAGTACTATTGTTTATTCCTTTTTTTTTTAAGATTTTATTTATTTATTCATGAGAGACACAGAGAGAGAGAGAGAGCAGACACAGGCAGAAGGAGAAGCAGGCTCCATGCAGGGAGGCCAACGTGGGACTCGATCCTAGGTCCCCAGGATCACGCCCTGGGTGAAGGCCGAAGGCGGCCCTAAACCACTGAGCCAACTGGGCTGTCCCCATTGTTTATTCCTATTTGCAGAGGAAAATCCTGCAAGAAATACACTAAAAGTTTAAAACTCTGTTATTTGGGGGTAATGGATTTAATGGGAGATTTTAATTTCTTATAGTTCACTGCATTTTTTGAAACTCTACAATTTTTTTCCATTTCTATTCTAAAGCAAAAGAGAGAAATATGACTGGTTATCAGCTTAAGACAATTTCAATCTCTCAAACTAAGAGAACCCTAATTTACAAAGTATTTAAACTACCTTATTTACTTCTTGCTATCGGGATTTTATAAATGGATCCGGAAAGGGGGATTTTTCTCCTTTGTTTCTCTATGCACATCTGTATTTTTTTACAAGCATGCATTACTTTTGAAAATAAATAAAATATAAGCTATTAAAATTTGCATCTTAAAAAGTATTTTTAAAAAATTTTTCTACAGAGACAGGAGAAACAAAGCAAAGCCAAATATATATATGTATAAACATTAAAGTTTATGGTTGGGCTTGGGTATACTACACCTAGAAGGTAGGTATTTATATCAGGGCTCTGTTTCTGTGAGGTTCAAGGGCACCAAACGGGCATTATAAATATTAATAAAAACTTCAAAAGCTAAACCACATTTTTATGGAGTCAGGAGCATAAACTGAAAGAATTAATTTGAGAGGGAAAAGGTGGTGTTTTTCTATGGTTGTTTTGTTTTGCTTTTGCCGAGAAATCCCGTAGTTCCAATTCTGTCACAAAAAGGAAAACTATATAGCTTGTTGTTTTGAAAATGGGAGATGCTCCAGTGTATGTCAGGCCACCGACAAACATGCAGAGGGTCAAGAATATTGTCTTCAGAGGAAAATTTATATCTAAATGTCTAGTTACTGATCTGGCCCCCAGGCTGTTGCAGGAGTCGGGTCATCTATTAGGTGACCCAAGTATGCTTGTACGTATGTGCTTTCTAAAACGTGACCCCAAATCTGAAGAATGTGAAGGGCAGAAACATAACTGCATAACTGGCCTCTTGAAAATAAAAACCAAATTGAACGAGCAGAAAGGATGGGCACTTCGAAGACGAGGCTGCCGGACGGCGGGCGAGCTCACGGGGGCAATGATGACAGGGGGGAGCCCTGCAGTCCCGCCTCCCAGCCAGGCTGTGCTCCCTTTATGAGCCTGAGAGCTGCTGCATTAAAGTTTAATCATCGTAAAACTGTGTTCTATTTACATAGCGCCTTTCATCCCAAGAATTTGGAGGACTTTGTAGACATTCTCGCATTTATCTTCACATCACCCGCTGAAAAGCAAGTTGGAGCAAGTGTTATCTTCCTCTTACAGGCCCAGGAACCAACCAACGCAGGCAAACAGGTCTTCTGTGTCCCCTGGTGAGATGGGACTTAAGGAAAGGAGGGTTGTGTGTCTTTGTTGCTGCTCAGAAGGAGCCAGGCTAGGGCACCTTCACCGTTGAACTCTGCCTTCCAATTCAAGAGGAATCTTGTTGATGATTAGGGCATTGACATTAGCAGGCCGGACAAGCAAAGGGCTAAGCGGCCTGGGAAAAGTCCCATTGCCCACCGAACGTGAAGACGATGTCTCCTGGACCACCAGGCACCAGAAATTCCACTAACAGAGGGTCCTCTCTTGAAGTTACAACATTGCGATCTCAAAAGTCCCCTGTAAAGTGTAGAGGTATCCTACATTTAGCCACTTGTGGACAATAGCATTGCAATATTAATTAACTTATTCAATTTATCTCTAATTATATTGTTAGCTGAATCCTGAGTCTCGAAGGAACAAAACATAAGGTAAATATATTTTGGTAGAAGGAATATAGGTTATGTTTTATATACTGGAGTCTGTTTTTGGAAAGAAGCTCCATATCAATTACATTGATTAATTAAAAAAAATAGACCTGGACCATTTCAGATGGAAGCAGAAGCATGTAAGAGAGGAGACAGTCCCGGTTCAAGTCCCGCCTGACCAACCAGCAGCCAGCCCTTCAGCAAGCAAGCCAATCCCAGTAAGCCTGCGTGTCTCTTGTGTTAAGTGAGAACAACTGTGCAGTAGCTTGCCTTGGATCCCCTCAAAGGCAGATGTGGAGTCAAGGGTCCTGAGCAAGTGTGGATGATAATCCCAGGAAGCACTACAAGGGAATGAGGAAGTGTGAGGAAGAAGTAGCTTCAGGGAGGGCTTCCCCCTGCAGCCAGGTGCTTTCCTGCCCCTTGGAGGATGCTCCTCGAGACTGTGAGAACCTGCCTCAGCATTGTCCCTCCAAGGGGAGAGGAAGTCGGGGGATTGATGGGGGAACTCCCATACCTCAAAGGTTGAGGGTCACAGCTGGGCCAGTGACACATGGGTACTTCCAGACTATCCCCTCACTGGGTTGAGCATCTTCCCATGAGGCCGGAGCACACCCGGGCAGAGGGACACAGCTGTCATGCAGGGGAGCAACCCGCCTACAGGAGACCTCCCTGGGTAGGCCAGGAGGGAGAGGGCCGCCAACGGTATCTACTACGCGCCTAGAGCTGCTTCGTACTGTTGTTGAGGGAAGCCGCGCAGGACGATGTGACTAAGGTCCTTACCATAAGGTTGGGCACGTAATAAAGAGCTAAAAAATGGTCATTGTGATTGTTACCATAGCCACTTAAAAAAAATTCTTTTTTATTTTTAAATTAAGGTTACTGGACCTAATGTCACTGTCATAGTGGAGGGCCCAGGGAGTCAGGGACCAGCCAGAAGCCTCGGGATCAGGTCTGGAAAGCCCTGGGAATTGAGTGAAAATCATACAAGTGTGAAGGTACAAACTGCATGTCCTGCCGGGTTGCTCCTGAGGAGCGCTGGGGGGTCAGCCCAGCCAGGGCCACCGAGGGAGCCACGAGGAAGAGGGAAGGCTACATGTCCTGGCTCCGGCCTCCCAAGACACGAGCTCACCCTTGAGGTGGAAAAAGCCCAGTTCCTCCCCAGGACAAGAGCTATCTGACTGAAAAGGAACCCGCAGGAAATCCCTCTGGCTTAGCCTGGGCTCCAGGACAGCTTCCCTCAAGTTTCGCTTGGACTTGAGGCCCAACTCAACAGGCGTGAATCCCCACAAGTGGACTCCCAGGGAAGACCACCGTTTGCTTTGCCGAGCAGCCGGGCCTGTCCGTCCAGTCGATGCTCCACGGCTCTTGGCGGAGGAGGAACATAATGGAGTGAGGTGAGCTCCTGTCGGCAGGCCCAGCGGCTCACGCTGGCTGCATACATCACAATTCCCTTTGTGCAGCCGTGTGCTTTTACCACCCTTGGATATGGAACACGGCTCACAAAAGGAAACAGTTTTGTTTGGCAGGTGGGAAATCATTGCAATTGTGCTATTTTTCTGTTTACTCAAATAAATATAAAGATGCTTTTATTTTCCACAAAGAATTGTTATCGCTATTTGAATCTATGTTGCTTCAAAAACAAACATCTTACTTTTAGTATCAGAGCAGAGCATTCTGTTCCTCAGAGAAGTGATATTCTTTAGTAGGCTGGTGGGAAACCTGTAGAATACTGAAAGCAGAAGACAAATTCCAGAATAAACCACATGGAACCTTTGTTTTCTGAGCTCTAACGACTACGATCGGTCCCTACCATAGGATGGACCTCAAATGACTGGAACATGATGGATTGGCCCAAAGGACAAGGTCAGATGCTCCAGCCCTCCCCCTGCCCCCAGCCCCTCAGCTGACCTTATAAGACTATTGTGAGAGTTCTCTGGCTGCCGCTGTGCCGCCTGTGTCGGCCTCTCTCTCCCCATCAGCCCTCGTAAGCCCACTTCTGCTTCCAGCTGTGTCCTGTGGAAACTCACTTCCTCTTGGATGAGCAGGTGCCTACCGAGACCTGGACAAGATCTCAGAGGCTCATGCATCAGGCAGTGGATTCACCTGTGGTTTCCTTCTACCATCCCCACTATGCGAGTCCCAACTCCTACGGGGTGTCGCATGTACCCGCTGTCTGTGTCCTTGCCCGGCCAAGTCTCTCTGGGATTCCTTCTACCCCGATTTTGTTTTTATCCTTCCAATCTGTAAAACTGATGCTGACATCTATCACAAAAGCAGATAAGCCAACGTGCTCTTGTTATTGGCTGGCCTGTCTCTTGTCTCTTGAGTCTGAGTCATCGTCACCATCGCCCTCACAAAGCTTGTATGTGTTATCCTGCGACGTTCTCAAAACACAACAAGGGAGATCGCATTAGCCCCATTTTATGAAGGAGGAATCCGGCACTTAGAAAGACGGAGTAACTGACCAAGCTATTATTGTACAGCTGGACAAGGGACAAATGGCAGAAGCAGCCCAGTCTCTGCCTCCATAGCCTGTGTTCTAACCCACCATGGAGGTGGGTCACCTGGGTGGCTCAGCGGTTGAGCGTCTGTCTTTGGTTCAGGGCGTGATCCCGGGGTTCTGGGATCGAGTCCTGCATCGGGCTCCCTGTGAGGAGCCTGCTTCTCCCTCTGCCTCTGTTTCTCATGAATAAATAAAATCTTTTAAAAAATAATTTAAAAAAATAAACCACTATAGACTTTACTTTCTCCCATCTGATCATGTGTGGGCTCCTGGGGGCCTTCTGAGGCCAGCACCATATGCACCATATGCAGATTTTCTAGCAATAAACTCTACAATCATCACGCCTTTTGTGTGTGACACACGACACGTTCATGAAGCCCCATCCATGTGCATTCTCTTGTTGAATTCGAATGGCAACAATCATGATAGGGATCAGTCAGGCAAAACCCTGCCTTCTCTGCTTAAAAAAGAAAACTTGAAATTCCGCATTCCCTAGCCATAAGAACAGCCAATAAACTATAATCGCCTTGGCTTTATTCTTTTTTTTCCTCTCCCTTCCAGCTATGTCTCCACCACATACCGTGCCCACCTTTTGCCCTGTTTTGCCTCTATAGAAACAGAATGTTGTTTCCTCTACAAAAAGCATTCCCCTGATGGAGTTACATGCAAGTATCAATGGAGGGATAAATGTCCCACGGTTGAAACCTAGTTAGAATGTCCTCATCTGCAAAATTTATAACTCAGCAGCAAGAATTTTCCCTTTGCAGAAACTGGGGCGTAATCAAGTCTTTCAATGAAGGGCAGAAAAGGGAAATTACAGAAAATCAGTTCAATATTTTTGAGGTGTGAAATGGAGATAAAGGAAATGTTCTTGCCACTCTTTTGTGGGCAGAGATAGGATCCATTTTTTCCTCTTTAAGGCCAAGACTTTTCCGCAGTTCTTGGTGTGACCTTGCCGTGTCATTCCGTGGTCTAATCCTGTTTCCCCTGAGTAACTATAGAATCACACGCTGGCCAAGAGTTCGGCCCACCGTCACAGTGACACTGCCGCTCGCTAGCATGACCTAAAGCAAGCTCTTTAATAGGCTTCTTAAGTCCATTTCACATCTGTAAAATGGGCATAATAAATCCACCTCAAAAGATTGTTACAAGGATTAAAAAAGAATGCAAAGCACTTAGTGCCTGATAGAAAGTCCTTAGCAAATTGGAGTTGCTAATATGCATGATATTATTTTTAATATCACTTTAAAGGCCCTTTTTGCTCAGGAGATTTAAATATCCTGCAATCTTGTGATAACAAATATCAATACAGATGGTAAGTTATAACAATCACAGTAAATAAGACTCTGTGATGTGACATAATAAAAGACACCCAGATCTCAATGTCTTCACACAATCAAGTTTTATTTCTCACTAATGGCAGATCCCTAAGGTAGGTGCTCCCGGTTCAACGCACCCCTGGGTTGTTTGTTCTCCTCCAAGTGGTGATCCAGAGATCCAGGCTTCTACTGCCCCGGGACTTCTTGCCTCTCTCTCGGGCCTTCTAGCTATTGCCTTTCAGCCACTCAGGGGAGGAGAGAGAGAAAGAGAGAAGTCCACGTGATATGTCTAATGGCCACCCACTTTCTGGGGTCCCACAGTCGGTGACATGAGTCCATCTGGACACAGAGGGCTGCTGATCTGTGAGCCCAGGGAGGAGAGGAGAACCACTTATGGGTGACCATTGTCAGAAGGGATGGGCGTGAGAATCACTTCATTTCTAATTTTGGTACCACTAGGACCTATATTTTGGAGGCCTGGCCACTTGATGTTAAAAACATTTAAACAGAAATCAAGAATGTGGTGCTCAGAAGCAAACCTGAAGGGAATAGAGGCTCGATTTTGATGTTCCTCTCACTTACCTCTCCTCTGCTCCCCCTTCTTAATCAGTGTCTTTCTGTCTTCTAGCCTCCCAGACCCCCAGCATAGGGCCCCCAAGCAGGGCTGTCTCTTCTAGAACTGCTTCATATTTTTCAGACAATGATGTCCATTAAAATATGCCTTATTTCCTCAGAGCCATATTGTCTGATAGGTGACAGCTAATTAATCTGATAAAGTAATTCATGCAGCTAGAATAATGGTTATTGTGGGAATTGTGTTAGTAGGCCCAAGTAACCTGTATTTTTAATAAGTTCCTTCTAGAGACAATGCCTTAACCCAAATAAATCGCTCTAATGGTGAGAACGGTTCAAATGTGAGAATCTCAGCCATCATGGTAGCTCCAAGAGGACACATGTGGGATAGGGGCACCTCTGATAGAAACGGTGGACCTCTGAACTTTGTTCCCTTTTACTTAGCACTGTTTTAATTGGGGTGATGAATTATACATCTGTAAAACGTTTTGATAGCACGTTGAATCATTTAGTCAGGAAGGGTTCTTAGAAAAGCACTACATATCCAGGAAAGAGTTTTATATAGCTACACAAGATTCCTGATATCATTTACTGTCCTTCCTAAATATGGAAATCCAGTTCCCAGGATGAGTAGTAAAATGCAATGACTCCATAGGGGTCATAGTAATCATGGTAATTGTGTTCACAAATTAAAGTCCCTCATTGACTATTGATTGGGAAAGAATCACGTTAGATCTACTTCTTTCCAAATCCAGGGTGTTGTGAGGTTTTTGTTTCGTGTGTTTTACTTTGTTCTGTTTGTTTCTTGGATGCCTGCAAAAGCAAAGGTTTTTGCTTTGAATGTCAAAGAACCCCAGGCCCCTTCAGTGTGAATTGTTTCCTTGTGAGTAGGTTCATAAATGAGCAATTTTTGGTTTCTGCATGCTGTGAAGAAGAGAGCTGCTCTTTCTGGTGTCATAAGGTGAGAGATAGACCTTTGCAGGCTCGTTCAGGGTACGAGGCCCACCCACAACTCCTGTAAGGAACCAGAAACAAGGAGCAGGAGAAAGAGCCAGACGCTGCAGCTAGAGTCGCTGTGCAGGGAAACACCAGTCTCAGGAGTGCCCAAGGGCCCTGAGTCCTGGGGACTGCCCCTGAGGTTGGCCCCCACATTCAGTGTCCTTTCCCTTCCTCCATTCTTCTTGAACCCACTGGAGGGCTGAACTATTCAGTCACCCAGTGAATTAGGGATAACCACCCCCATGCTAGAGATTGCAAAACTAGAAGACAGAGAAAGATACAAATTTCCCACCATACATGTAATGAGGCTCCTGAGGACCTAGTCTTTGATCTCCTTACCAAGCCGGCCTTCTTGATCTGCTCTCAGTGGGCAGCAAAAGGAAAACTCATTCCCACGACAGCATTACTGAGGAGGGGTGAAATGTGGCAGATAAATCTGAGTTCAGATCTGGCCTGGCCCCACACTGGCCACATAACTTTGCAAAGTCCTCTATGGCCTCCACCTTGGTCTCCTCTTCTTAGAATGAGAGTCACGGGAATGGCACGGGGTGATTGTGAGGAGCATGTGAGCTGACATATGCCGGACGGACATCTCGAAAGCACTGGCACTAGAACCATTAATAACTGATGATGATACTTTATATATAAATATATACACACATATATAATATTTATGTATTTTATATATGAATATTTATATATTATATATACTTTATGCATTTGTTTTATTTATACATGAGTATTTATATATTTCTTTATTCTATGTACATAAAATATATATTTATATGTATATAAAATATATACTTTTTAAAAAAGATTTATTTATTTATTCATTAGAGACAGAGAGAGAGGCAGAGACACAGGCAGAGAAGCAGCTTCCTCGTAGGGAGCCCAATGCAGGACTCGATCGCAGGACTCTGAGATCACGCCCTGAGCCAAAGGCAGACGCTCAACCTCCTGAGCCACCCAGGCATCCCATATACATATTTTTTTAAGTTTACTAGACCCCTCCTGAATATAGTGCCCTGGGCTGGGGGCTGAAACCCAAGAAATAGGATATGTCTCTGCCTTTAATAGGTTTACAAATCTAGTTGGAAAGACAGGCTCTATGAAATAGCAAGAGTATATTTTCAACGCTAACTAAATGAAATATAAAATCAGTAAAATCAGAAAGAAGAAGTGGCAGGAATAAGGAGGAAGTGTTCAGGTAAGTCGGCTGGCTTTGGTAGACAGTTTGGTACAACCACCACAGGAGAACAGGGAAAGCACGTCACCCGCACTAGGGAAGTGGCCTAAGCAGTGACAGGAAGGCTTGCATATTTAACAAGAAATCTCAAGTTAACACAAATGGTTGGCTCTTTGATACCAGACTCAATTAAGAAAGACACTCAGATTGCATTTTGAAAGTCACTCTCTGATACTCTGCGAACGATGCAAAGATCTAGCACCTGACCTAAAAGCCCAGCCCTGCCGCACAAGATCAATTAATGTGTGGAACTTTGTGTGGAGAGGTGGTATGAGGGGTCAGATGACTTGGCTTGCACTTCAAAGGCCCCCACATCATCCAGATAAAACTAAGATAACTGCCCACAGTGAGGGGGTAATGTCAAGCTCTTATTTCTTTTCATAGATGTTGGCAAGACAGATTAGAACTCTCTACAATGGTATTTTCCATCCCTTCCCTCAGAGAACTATGGCCGACTCTTATCGTTCAACAGAGATTCCCAGTGGGAGAGCCGACCTCTGTGTGTGCACACACTTACACCAAAGCTCTATCTGGAGCAAGCAGTGTGTCTCTGTGGGTATGTGCATCACTGGGGCATCTTATTAAAATGTAGCTTTCGGTTCAGTAAGTCTAAGTGAGGTCTGAGATTCTGCATTTCTAACAGGCTCCCAGGTAAGGCCAAAGCTCTTGCTCCACAAACCACATTGAGAGGTACAGTTGGATAACTTCCAGGTGATTTGGGTTTTATGTTCATAGGGTTGAGACCAGGTAACTCCCCTCCCCCCTCCACCAGGTTCCTGAGATCCTGCTCAGATGCCCTGGTGTACAGGCACTCTATCTGCTTTCTCAGGGGAGGCTTGCCATGGCCGGGAGACGTCCCTTAGGGGTCTGTTAGCTTGTGACTAGAACACCTGAGACCCCACGGACACCTATTCCCAGACCACTTAGATGTGAAGTCATGGAAACCTCTGCCGTGTTCATAGAACGCTCTACATGTGGAGGTCAGGAGACTCTCCCAGGCCCCATAAATCTAAAACCCAAGGTGGAAACTTCCTGCTGAAGAATTCGGTAGTTCAGGGCAGAGTGAGAGAAGGCAAGAGAGACAGCAGGAGCTCAGAGTCCCCTCATCCTGGGGACTTTGAGTGCTGCTTGGAGTACCACTGCTTACGATATGGGGCAGATGATCGTGAGGCCTGCTAGCCATCAGGACAGAGCTCTGGCAGTGAAATGTTCCCACAGCTTCCAAGTTCTAAGAGAGTAATTACTTGCTTTTCCCACTGACACGGTGACACACTGATCTGCCAGTTGCCTGCTGCCCACCGTCAGCGTGGGTCACAGTCACCGAGGGCCTGCAGGTAGCGCTGCTTTGGTTCAGACCCCCCTCCTATGCCCATAACTCTGAAACTACATGACATCTTAACCTTTATAAGAATTTCTTCAAGACAGCATTTAAAAACACCCAAATCTTTCTTGACCTTTACATTTTAGCAGAGTTTTTTTTTTTCTTAAATTGATGTTACAATAATTTTTTTAAGCTGTGGCATTTTTAAAGCTACTTCAAGAGGAACTTCACTTTCCCTTACCCATCCTATTTGAGACCAATCATTAATCATGAACGGAAGGCACCAAGGCCTCAAACCCAGCTTTATTATGTTTTCGTGTTTGTGACATTTTCTTTCTATCAGCCAGTGGGAAGTCCCTACCATTTTCTTTTATTATCTACAAGTTGTAGAATTTGTTTTCCAGGTCCCATTGCTTTCCACATCCTCCTCTGACATGGCCCAAAGAGCCAGGAGAGAGCCTCCAGACTGGTGTTTGCAGAGAACAGCTTAGGGATATCATCTCTAACTCTGTAAAAGGCAAGTCTATTTTGTCTTAGGCAAAACAGACCTTTCTGCCTGTCAATGAACAACTTAAGTGTCACATCCAATCTTTTCTTTCCTCTTCATCAGGGCAACTCTTATGGAAGGAATATGGATGATGGACCCATAATTTCATTAGGGCTTAGGTCAGAGGTCACAAAAACCTGAGCATCCACAGGCCATGGGGCTCTCAGTTCTGCATGCCTATAGTCAGAGCTGAGTAGAACTGCTCCTTGTAAACCAGGGGTTCTTAACCTGGAGTTCATGAATGTAGGTATATGTATAGAATTCAGAAAGCTGTGAACTCAGATGGGGAAAATTTTACATTTTACAGTAAAATTTACATTTTACTAATGTCTAACTAAAATTTAGCATTTTATTCAATTATGAATATAGGCAAGAAACTACTGTGGTATTAGCAGTGCCTAAACTGTGTCACCAACAGAAATCGCAGTTTTTTGGGGTTTTGGTTTTTTTAAGATTTATTTATTTATTTTAGAGAGAGAGAGTAGTAGGAGAGGGGCAGAGGGGGAGAGAGAAGGAGAATCAAACAGACACCCCACCGAGTGAGTACAGAGCCCAACATGGGGCTCTATCTCACAATCCTGAGATCATGACCTGAGCTGAAATCAAGAGTCAGATGATTAACCGACTGAGCCCCAAAAATCACAGATGTTTTTACATCACATTACAGTGGTTGAAGATATGTTGAAAAATTACTTATACTCACTTATAGTTGAAAATATGATAGTTATTGGTCTGGCTGCTAGATAGTCTTAATGCATTAGTAAAGAAGTACATATATTATCATATCACACATTTGTGTGTCTTTTTTAATACTTTGATAATTATATTTTTATGTAATTGGTTTCCTTTGCAATTCTATGTATTTTATGTTATGCATAAATCATTATTCTGAGAAGGGTCCAGAGGCTTCACCAGATGCCAAAGGCACATGCAAAGAATGGGTAAGAGCCCTCCGTTAGATTTCGTAGTTCACCCAAATTCCTGAGTGTCCATGTCATTCATTTTTGTAACATCCCTAATGCTTGTGGGATTTTCAGTTGACTTGCTTAAGTTGAGTGATCTTTCAGACCACTTTTTCTTTGCATTAGGAGATGTGTGTTATTATCACAGGTGATATCATGGTTATCCATTCATTTTATCATTCATTTATTTAAAATATCCCTAATGACCTTGATTAAGCTTTCTGCCAAGTACTGTAAAAGATTATCAAATGAATAACACATTGTCCTTGCCTCCAAGATCTTGGACTCTAATAACAAGTTTATAATGCCTATAAACTCCCTCTTAAATTATAAGCATCCTGTGCTGTTATTCCCATCAATAGCAAGATCTATACCTGAATAGCAAAGACACCCTACTCAAGTTTATGCTTGGTGTTGTCCAGGGACAGAAATGTTTCTTTTTCATCTTCTTCCAGAAATTATGAGGACTTTCATCCAACAGCCATTTATTAAGTACCAAATGGGATGAGTAGACAAGGGAGCTCAATGACTCTAGATGACTCCAGAATTTCTAATTTGAGTCTCCAAATGGAGAATGCTACTTTTCAACAAGAAATAGAATATGTGTGAGGGGAGAGGTGAGATCAATACTGTGGGGAAAGGAAATTGTTGAATTTTGAACTTGGTGAATTTGAGGCTATAGGATTATAATTGGATATATGGACCTAAAACTTATGAAAAAGTCTAGGTTAAAAATCTAAATACGAAAGCCATCAGTTGTATGGGTGGTAACTAAAACCACTGGCAAGGATGAGTTTATTCTTTTAACATGAAAACATACATTCTTTGAGAATTTTCAAGTACATCAAGACAATGATGCTATATAATAAATAACCTCCTAACCCTTCCCTCTACCAAACAATACGAAATAAATTCACAACTATGAAATCTCTATGCAAAAAATCACACTCTCAATATTACTTGAAGAAAATCTGAGTGCTAAAAGTGCCAAAAAAAAAAAAAAAAATGTGAGTAAAGAGAAAAAGAAACAAATTCCATGCCCTTCTGCCCCTTTCTTTTCCCACCAGAGAGTTTGGCTATAACCAAAGGCAGACCAATAAAAATTGCTAGGAATTCAGAGGAGGGACATAGGCAAGAGGACCTTAGGGAAAGTTGGAGAGTGCACCAGAATGATTAAATACAGCAGGACTTTAGGAAGGGGATTTCAAAGTATGTGCCTTTTAAAAAGGTAGACAGTTACTGAAAGAGCCAGACACACAATTTAAAGACACAGTTGAAATAGCAAGTGTGATTTAAAGCTATGTGTCTCAAACACATAGCTTCTAGGAGGGGGGTTAAAAAGAAGAAGGAAGCAGTGTCCTTTAGGAATTTAGGTGATGAGCAGAAAAGAAGAAAAAGGTAAGGTCCTGAAAGAAAAAAAAAAATCAACAAAATTGGTGGACTCATAACCCCTCCCCCAACACCAAAACAAACAAAAACCTGCCAAAGTACCTGAATTTTACAGGACCAACAATAAAGAGTGTCATTTAACTAGGAACCATGAAAACCATTCCAATATCATAAAAATGAAAGACAGAACAATAAACTCCAAAAAGGACTATTGCAGAATGAATTTTCACACAAATCAACTGAGGAAAAGCCAACCTCTCCCCAAAAAAACATGAAGCAGAAGGAAACTTTAAGTTTACACTCAATACCGAATTAAATATATCCTAACAAGCATTTGAGGATATGAAAAACGACTTCAAATTAGAAATTCAAACACTGAGAACAGAAATGGACAAAAGAATAAAAAAAAAAAAAAAGCAGGGAGAAATTTAAAAAATAGTTGATTGAACTCAAGGAAAAAATGGAGGAAAAAAGATCATCTTATCTCAGAAATAAAGAAGAAATTACAAAATGCACAAGAGAAAAGAGACTCATATGAAATTTTAATAAGGGGCATCAAAGAAAGGCAGGGAAACAACCAAGGGCATGAAAATGACATAAAGTAAGATACAAAATGGATCAGAGAAAAATAGTGGCAATAGAAAACTGACAAAGAAGGAATAATATTTGTATTATTGGAGTCCCTAAAGAACAAAAAGAGAAAACAAATGAAACACAACTACTGTTTAAAATTATAATCCAAGAAATTTTCCCAGAGATAGAAAAAGACCTGAATCCACACTTTGAAAAGGCTTTCTAGGCACCTGAGACAATTAACCCAGAATGGCCAAAAACAGATTCAAATTCCAGTAAAAGAAGTATTAGATCTCAAAGACAAAGATATATTCTTCAAGACCTCCAGGTAAAAAGAACAAACAATTTTTACAAAACTTTTTTTTTTTCTGAAAAATTTACAACAACAAAAGAGTTTAGCATCAGTATCTATTTATTTATTTTAGGATTTATTTATTTATTTGGGGGAGAGAGAGAGTGTGTGTGCACAAGGGAGAGGGTCGGGTCGGAGGGAGAGAGAGAATCCTCAAGCAGACTTCCCGCTGAGCATGGAGCCTGAGTCAGGGCTTGATTTCAAGACCCTAAGATCATGACCTAAGCCAAAATCAAGAGTCAGACACAACTACCTGAGCCACCCAAGCATCCTGACTGGCATCAGTTTTTAAAACCAACCTATAAAGAAGGCAACAATGGAGTAACATAGTTTAAGAGTTCAGTGAAAGAAATTGTGAAAAAAGGGATTTTATATATCATCAAGAGGTCCTTGACTACATCCATTAACATTAGGATATATCTAATATATCAAATTATTTTCAACATACAGGCATTTATGGAAAACTGGATCTATGAACTATCCTTGAAGAATTTACTGAAGAATAAGCTTCTTCCCACCAAATCATGACTGGGAGAACTTCAACAAAAGGACTGATACAGAGCATTTGAAAACATATACATGTGCATATAATACTAAAACAAAGGTGGGGGTGGGAGTGAAACACTACTACATAACTGCTGCATATTGGGTCAAAGTAAAATTCTTGCAACTAAAAAAATAGAAGAGATAGAAAAGTGGTTATATCTCCATTGCCATGCAGACATTCAGTGAATGGTAAAGGATCAAAATCCCAACACAGGGGAAGAAAATTTTAATAGTAGATAAACCACTAGCTAACTTAATCCCCCCCCAAAAGGGAAAATGTATGAAAATTCAAGTAAAAAAAAAAAAAAAAGAAAAAGAAATGAAAAGAAGGAAATAACCATCTAAACGATTTTTTTCATAATTTTTTTTTAAATCATAACAGACTTAGTTACAGACCTCTGTGCAAATAAATTCAAAAACTGAGATGAAATGGGCAACTTCCTAGGGAAATACATATTGATCTCATTAGGGTTAGAAAGCTTAAACAGAGCAATTTCCATATAAGAAATACAGACAGTTATTAAGGTGCTCCCCCACAAAAAAAAAAAAAATCACCAGGCACAGCTGATTTCACAAGGCATTGTACTAGCTAGTCCCGTTGCTCTATAAATTGCTTCAGAACATTGAAAATGAAAGGAGGCTTTTTAATCCTTTTTATGGTGTAAATACTCCTATCTAAATAAATAAAGACAATAGGAAGAAATAAACCCACAGAGCTCAACACTCACAAATAACAATGCAAAAATTCTAAACGAAATACAGATCTTCCTCAATTTATGATGGGGTTACATCTTGATAAAACCATTGTAAGTTGAAAATACCAGAAGTCAAAAATGCATTTAAGACCCTAACTTATTGGTTATCATAGCTTAGCCCAGTCTGCTTTAAATGTACTCAGATCATTTACATTAACCTACACTTGGCCAAAATCATCTCCCAGAAAGCCCATTTTATACTGAAGTATTGAATAGCTGATGTAATTTATTGAATACTGTACTGAACGTATAAAACAGAACGGTTGTGTGGGTACATAGTGGTCAGTGTATCAGCTGTTTACCCTCCTGATCGCATCCCCGACTGGAAGCTGTGGCTCATTGCCAAGGCCCAGCATCACAAGAGAGGATGGTACAGCATATCGCTAGCCCAGGGAAAGATCTAAATTCGAAGTGTGATTTCTCTGAATGCATATCACTTTGGCACCATCATAAAGTTGAAAAATTTTAAGTCGAACCATCCTACATGGGGGAACTGTCTGTATTTGCAAACATGATCCAAAATGCTTACATCCCTTCTACACTAACCAAAGGTTGTCCTACCACATCCTTGGCCTTCTCTCCAGAGCAAACATTCCTAATCTCCTAAATTCCTGAATCCTCTCATTTGGGCTTCATTTGTAATCCAGATAGGCTAAGAATTTCCCAAACCATCAAGTGCTGGTTCCTTTTTTGCTTGACAATTCTTTTCTCAATTTACCTCCTTCCTCTGTCATTTTACTCTAAGCAACAAGAAGAGACCAGGCTACACCTTTAATACCTGGCTTGGAAATTTCCTTAGCTAAATATCCAGCTTCATTACTTGCAAATTCTGCTTTACACACAACTGTAGGATACAATTCGGCTAACTTTTCTACCACTATAAAATCAAAGATCATCTCTCTCCTAGTGTCTAATAACAGACCTCATTTCCTTCTGGATACTCACAAGAAGCACCTTTAACATTTTTTTTTTTAAGATTTTATTTATTTATTCATGAGAGACACAGAGAGAGAGAGGCAGAGACACAGGCAGAGGGAGAAGCAGGCTCTGTGCAGGGAGCCCGATGTAGGACTCCATCCAGGACTCCATCCCAGGACCCCAGAATCACGACCTGAGCCAAAGGCAGATGCTTAACTGCTGAGCCACCCAGGTGTTCCAACATTTATATTTCTACTAACATTTGGTTTAAGGCAACCCAGGCTTTTCCTATCATGTACTTCAAAATTCTTCTAGCCTCTACTCATTATCCAATTGGTAAAGCCATTTCTATATTTTTAGGTATTTGTTACATCCACACCTCAGTACCAAAATCTCCATCTGTTTTTTATGGCCAGTCTTAGAAATTTCACAAACTTCATGACTTCAAACAACAGGAACTTATCCTCTCGAACTTCTGAAGGTGAGAAGTCTAAATCAAGATGTTGGAAGAATCATTCTCCTACAGGCTCTGGGAGAATGTATTCCTGCTTCTTCCAGCTTCTGGTGGCCACCAGCATTCCTTGGCTTGTGGCATCACTGCAATCTGTCTTCCCATCTTCACATCACCTTCTCCTCCATGCATGTATCTAACCTCACCCTACTTCTCTCTCATAACCAACCACACGTTTAATGCATTCAAGGATATGCACTCGGGTATCCACTCAGATAACCCAGTATTATCATATAATGTAACCAAACAAAGGTGAGTTCTACTCCTTGGTGAATCAGAAACTGCATCAGGTTGAGTTGTCACACAAAGCATACTTTACTTACAGCAAATAAGGAGAACATGGCGAGCTGCTTCCAAAGCCACGACTCCCCAGGCAAGGGTGGATAGGTTCCTTTTATTTAGGGGTAGGATGAATATTTAGAACAGGAAGCCCTGTCATCATAGGCAGAGGTCACTCATGCACCTTAGGGAAACATGCCTTTCCACACATTGTGTGTTATGTAAATGAGGCTTGTCCTCCTTCTTGGGGAGAGATTTTAGTTTATAATGAGGTAAAGGTAGGTGTTGTTCATTCCAGGGGTCACTCCATGGTCCATTTGCACAGGCACAATTCAGGAGTTATATTCAAACTGGTCTGGGTGGTCTGGGCCAGCTGGAGGTCTTGTCAGGGCAGTTCCTATCGTTCAAGGAGTGGTTTCACTTTCCATTTTCCTGAGTTAAGAGAGAAGCTAGAAAGAAGAATTTAAGGAAAAATGTGAAGCAAAGGTTGGTGAGTACAAGCAGGTAGATAGCAGAGGTCAGGTCCTGGGGTTTAGCTAATGGCAATAACATTTACAGATTCTAGGGGTGTAGGGCCTGATGACCATTATTCAGCCTACTACACATAGCAATAAGTCTTAAAGGGAAAAATTATGTAACAATTTCCATAGACACTGAGAAAGCAACTGACGTTTAACATCCACTCATGGTAAAACTACTCCAGTATGTAGAATGAATGCATACTTTCTCAAATTGATGATTAGTTCTAAAGCCAATTTCTTATTTAATGGAGACACATTCAAGCCATTTCCACTATGATCAAGAACAATATACAAATGTCCACTATCTCTGCTGAATTACCCAATTAGCTAATGCAACTGGACAAGAGAAATCAGTTAGAGGCATGAGAATGATTAAAGGGGGAAAAAAACTGCATTTGCAAATAAGACAATATACCTGGAAAACTCCAGAAAATCTTAATAAAACTAACTCAAACAATAAAATAATTTATTGAAATAATAGGATATAAAATTAAAATAAAAATCAGTAGCCCTTATACAAACAAACAATAACTAGTGGAAATAATGGCAGAGAACCCCATTTACAACAGCCTCAAAATGTAGTAAATACTTACAAAGAAATTTAACAAGAAGTGTGCAAGCCTGTACAAGGAAAAATTTTTAAGCACTCCTGAAAGATACTAATAAAGTTTTGAGTAAATGGAAAGACATCCCATGTTCTTGGACAGAATTATATAGCATCATAAAAATATCAGTTCTCCCTAAGTTAATTTATAAATTTACTACAATTACAATAAAATATCAACAAGCTATATTCTGAAGTTAAACAATTTGCTACCAAAGTTCATATGGGGAAAAAATTGCAAGATTGGTAGAAAACCCCTGAAAAAGAAAAAAAAAATGTGTGTGGTACCAAGAAAATAAAACATTCTATAAAACCTTGATAATTAAAACAGTGTGGTGCAGGACCATGAATAGAAAAATAGACAGACTAATGGAATAGAATAGTCCAGAAATAGACCCAAATACAAATGGAAATTTAGTATATGGGAAAAGTGGCACCTCAAATTACTGGAGTAAAGAGGTACTGTTTAATAAATAGTCCTGGAACAACTAGGTAGTCATTTGGAAAAAGATAAAATTAAATCCATATCTCAAATCATACGGTAGAATGAACTCAAAGTAGATTAGGAATCTAAATGTAAAAACTGAAATCATACAGTACAGAGGAAAACATAGCTAAATTATTCTTTAACCTTGGTAACTATAATTTAAAATCCAGGGATAATAAAAAAAATTGATAAATTTGACTGCATACAAATTAAATTTTTTGCATGACAAAAACACTGTAAACACAGTAAAAGGACAGCAGACAGATGGGGAGATGTTTTAACATATACTGGAGAAACCTCATATATAAAGAAATCTTAAAAATTGAGGGACAGAGGACCGAAACCCTGATAGAAAGATGAGGTAAAGACATAGATAATTCACTGAAAAAAAGGAGAGATTAAAAATGGCCCTCAAACGTGGGGAAATGCTCATAATTAAAGAAATCCATTTCTCACCTATCAAACTGGCAAAACTCTAAAACATCAGAGTACTTTCTGTTAGTAAAGTTCCTTGGTGAAGCTATGTGGGGACAGGCACTTCCATACATTTCCAGTGGGAATGCAAATTGGTACAAACCTCCTGCAGGGACATTTGGCAATATCTAACAAAATTGCACATACATTTTATTTTTGACCTGGCAAGCCCATTTCTAGCCCATTCTATATCTCCAATATTATGAAAATGCATATGCACAAACATATTCATTGCTGCACCATTTGTAATTGCAAAGCACTTAAATGCCCATATGTAGGAGAGAGCTTGAATAAATTGGTAGATCCACACAATGGAGAACCATACAACTATAAAAGAATGAGGAAAACCATGACATCCATTATTAAGTGAAAAAAAGGCAAAACCTCTGTTTAAAAGAAACTACAGGCCCAAAATAGAGTCACTTTTGCTAAGTGCCACCAAGACTTAATACCAAGCCTGTGAAAATTAATAAAGGGAAACTTCACTGAAATGGACTCAGGATGCTAGAAGGGGAGGATGGAAGGGAGAGCTATACCATTCAATGTCATTTACAGGAAGAATTGTCAATAATGGGCCCCAAAAGGAAAAGCTGAGTGTTGCATCTTCTATAGCAAACCGACTACCCCTGCATCTTAGCCAGCGGGAAACTGTCATCACCCTTAACATTTGCTTCTCTCCGATGGACTTTCATTCAAAACAACTCCCAACTTCCTTCTTCTTCTCTATAAAATAAGGTTCCTTTCTTTTGCTGGTTGGACTTGCCCATGGTCTTGCCATAGCTTGCTTGTCCTGGATAACAATTCTCCGCTATTCCCAAATAAACTCATTTTTGTTGGTAGAATAACTGGCAGTTTTAATTTTAAGGTTAACAAACCTAATTGCAGTTTCAACCTCTCCCAGGAGTGGAATTTTAAACCAATCAGTCTGGAATTTCCCTGATCAGCCCTAGTGAGGTAATCTGCATGATAAGACCCACCCCCCCCCCCCCTGCTTTCCCCTAAGGGAAAGTAACTTTGCTTGGAATAATCCACTCTTTTAACTTCCTTGTATCATTCGCCTTCTTCTTATAAAAACCTTCCATTTTGTACAACTCCTGGGAGCTCCTTTCTACTTGCTAGATGGGCTGCTGCCTGGTTCCTGAATTGTTGAATAAAGCCAATTAGATCTTTAAATTTACTCAGTTGGATGGATATGTTCTTGAACAATCCAAAGAGTATCTAAGAGTGTGTGATCCTATGTGTCAGAACTGAGATAGAAGAAAATACAAAGGGGTCTGCCCGTTATGCAAAAGAAATTCAAAACAAATAAACAGGAGTTGAACAAACTCAAAGTAGCTCCCTCAAAATACTTACCAACGCAAAGGGAAAGATAGCAACTTTATAGTGGAGAAACCAGGAGACACCAGCCTAACCAAGTGATCAAGGTAAATATCACCCATAATAAGATATATCGCATCATCAATCTATGATGTGCTAAAAAGAGACATAGTATCATTTCTGTGATATTCTTCCCAAAACTGCATTTGTGAGAAAGCATTAGACAAACCTAAATTAAACGGTATTACACGAAATTACTGATCATTACTCTTCACAAAACGCCCAAATCATGAAGGACAAGCAAAGACTGAGGACCTGTCACAGATTAGAGGTAAGATGCAACGTGGGGTCTTGGATCGGATCCTGGAACCAAAAAATGATATTTGCGGGAAAATTAGTGGATTTCTTATCAGGTCTATAGTTTGGTTAATAATAATGTTCTAATGTTAATTTCTTATTCTTGATAACTAATATGGCGATGAGAGTTGTTAAGATGAGCGGAAGCAGGGTGAAGGATGGGAAGGAACACTTTATAGTATTTCAACATTTCTTAAGTCTGAAATTAGTTCCAAATAAAAGGTTGTTTGAAAGCCAAAAATAAATAAATAAAAGAAATTAACCTCTATTCAGGCTTTTCTGGAAACCTCCACCTTTCCACAGCTCTCCTATAAAAGTTTCAAAACATTTCTAAAACCACAAACCACTAATCTTAAACTCACAATGATCAGAAGGGCAGCCTGGAAGGTTGCCAAATTAGTGAAGAAGAGGAGAAAGCTGGAAGGGGCATCAGAGGAAATGGAGCATCTGAGCGAGAGATTTTTCAATGACCTCTTTTGTGTTGCTAAATTTATTCATAACCTGGAATGGGCTACAACCATCACAAGGACACAAAACTCATCAGGTAAATTCAAGGACTTTTTAAAAATGCATCTAACCACCTCCTGTCCAAAACATTCAAGCTTAACCTTTCTTTCAAAAATGCAATCTGCTCTTTACACCCTGCCCGCATACCAGACTCTGAGACCTAGATTGTCACACGAGCAGAACCATCACCTTGTCCTGATTCAATAGGTTCTTGTTGTTACATTATCAGCTTGAGATCCTAGGGGTATGTGGAGATGTGCCTATTCATTGCTGGAAGAGTTCATGCACAATTTATGTCCTTCACATAACTTTGTCCATAAGAGCTACCTTTGGAACTCATTTCAATTATGTTTCCCCAACAACTCTATTAGGAGGTGACTGTTTTTCCTTCATGTTAAAAAAAAAAAAAAAAAAAAAAAAAGAAAAGAAAAGAAAAAATGAAACAAAGATCCCAAACAATTAATGGAAGGGCTCACAATAGAAGGTTTTGATAAAGGTAATGCTAGCTCTAGTATCTCCAGCCTCTGTACCCCCTTTTCGGTCTACAAGACTGTGCTGCTGTGGCAAATGTGGACAGGGAACTAGTGACCATAGGTAATCCAGCTGACATATGCTCCATTCTCAGTATAGTTATGGACTTTGCACTGATGAGCTCTTTACACTCTTCAAAGCCCTCTTCGCAGATTTGATTTAATTTGATCCTCAAACTACATTGTAATGAAGGTAGGATAGACATTTCTTTTTAATAATGATGCTCTGGTCTGAATGTGTCCCCCCAAAATCCATATGTGGATATTCTAACCAACAAAGTGATGGTATGAGGAGGTGGGGACTTTGGTAGGTGATTAGGTCAAGAAAGCAGAGACCTCAAGAATAGAATTAGTGCCCTTTAAAGAGAAGCTCCAAAAAAAAAAAAAAAAGAGAGAGAGAGAGAGAGAGAGAGAGAAGCTCCAGAGAGCAACCTTGCACCTTTAGACCACGTGGAAGCCTCTGGTGTTTTGCCTCAGCCACTCAAACAGACTAAGACAAATAGATGACACCACTCAGTAACCCAGTGATACCACTCAATAATACTTTAAACTGTATAAAGTCTCTTATTTGCATTCCTTTATTTAGTCCCACTAAAAGAAGTATGAATTAGCATCTCTGTTTTCTAGATAACCGAGGCTCAGAAATGGACTGATCCAACATCAGGTAGTGAGGGGGCAAGGTGGGCCTTAAGAGCGAGTCTTTTGACTCATAATCCAATAATTTCCCTCACTATTGCCATAGCTGCATACCAAAATGAGGAGAAATTTCAAGTTTCTGACTATGACTCCAAAAATGAGCCCAGAAATGACATCATACTGGAAGGGAATCTACTGGGGCCATTCTGCTCAGCCATTGGCCACCACTGCTGTCCCAAGGGGGCTGGGCAAAAATGGAACATGGGCACAAGTCATGCAGGTTAAGAGTTGCAACTGACCAAGCATCAGGCTAGATTCAGGCAGGTATCTGCATGGATATCTGTGACTCAGTTAGGAAACATTCCAAGGACATGAGGAGAGCCAGATAGGACGTACATTAATTCATTAATTAGAAGCTCAGAGGAATCATTAGGTATTTGAGGTAGGACACAGGCTTACGGTAAGTAGCTCCTTTTATACAAAGGATGTATTGAGTCAGTTCTCTATGCTTTACTTCTTACCCTAGTATATCTTAAAGATATGGGGCTCACCTTGCCTGACACAGGAGCACATGGTTTCATAAATAACGGGACTCCAGAGTCATGCTTGACCCTTCGGCATGCTGCTGAGGCCCATGATGTTCCAGAGACTGACCATGGGTTTAGGATTTTAAAAACAAACAAGAAACCTTATAGGGGAGGGTTGCTGCAGGCAGGCGTGAGAGGGCCAGGCAGAGAACTGCTTTTCTCCTGGTTCCTGGAAATGCTAAGGACGGTGCCCAGTGGAACATTCCGGCCACCCCTGGAATGGCCTCATAGCTCAGTTGGACAAAGCACACTAACCTGACAGCTGTCACTTTACTTACAGTGACATCAGCAACAGGCTGGATTCTGTGGCTAGCAGCCTGGGCCCTGCGTGCACCTCTGGGCCACAGCAGGTGTCTGACCTGCACAGGTGGAGTTCACCTGCCTTCCCCAACCGTCTCAAAGCCTTTTCGTCCAGGTCTGTGGGGGTCTGTGTTCACTTCTGCTGGTTTTTATGTGATGGTATTTGGGGCAAACTTTGCCGTGTGCAAAGTGCCATCCTGATAAATGGTGGAGTGTGAAGGTGTGCAGTAAGCAGTCCCGGAGCTGAAGGTCACGAGGAAGACACCCAAACCGGTAAACTCTGCGATGTTTTGTCCCCAACTTGTAAATCCGAACAATCTTACAGTTATGAAGTGGAAAGTTTGTGGGGGAAAAACAAATGCTTTGGTTATTACAGTGTTACTACATTCATAAAATATATTTCATTAGGGGGGAGTTTACACAGGGGGTAATGAGATTTTTGCTTTATACATTATTTATAACCGCTTAATCCAGGTACTGTGGGTTATTTTTTTATTTCTTCGTTTTCACAGCTACAAAACACTTCAGTATTTCTAATTTATTTCTGCTTACAATACAGATGTTCTCAATTGTGTTTCTAACTACATTTCAACCGTTATGATCGTGTTTATTTGTGTCAGCACACAAGCAGGGGCGGAATGTGCAATACACAATAGTGAAGCTTCAAGAAGCATGTAAAAAGGCCTCTTGTGCCTTAGTTATCAACAAATTAAAGTCCGCTGCACAGCACTGTCTTTATCATCGGTGGTTTTAATCTTTGGATAATTCCCCTGCAGTTAGGCAAGCAGAGCGACAGCTCTCTCTCAGTGCAGAGAGGGTGCGCGCCTTCAAACAGCACTTTTCAAAGATGACCATTTGGAAGCAACATTTGGAGAACATTTGGGTTATGTCCTCTAACTGAATTTCCAAGCTGTTGGTAACGGACTAAGGAAAATGCAGTCTGTACCGAATCCTAAGAAAGCAAGAGTGTAAGAGCCTTGAAGGTCATGTGTAAATATTGACATTTTAATTTTGTGTAGCATACCAAAGTGGAGCCCTCGTGTTGCTTATCTTGCCATAAAAGCTCACCCACTTGCCCCGCCCGGCAGCTTGCAGGGAAAGATGGGATCTGAGCAGCCTCGGGTGCTCTCCCCTGCTTTGCTAAGGAGACTGAGTTTTGTTTGTGCAGAATCTGAGTCAGAGGGGCGTTCCTCCCCTCTCGTCTCCACCACGGACTGATGCACCTGATTAGATAGCAGTGCTCTGTGGGCTGCAGGTTCATGTAGTGACATGCAAACCGAGATGCAAAAACACTCAGGGAACACAGCCTCCCACTCACTCACAGAGTCAAGTCAGGTGTCTACAACTCGAATTATTCGGGGAACCAATAACTGGCTAATTTGGCCAGAACCCCCTTCTGTGTCCTCAAACGCGGCAGGAGGAAGAAAGGCCAGCATGTCCCCCGGCTCTGTACCCTTCTCATGAACCAGGACTCCACCTGCGTAGCTTAATTTAATCAGGGCCAAAATCTGAAGGTGAGATGCAAGTGCCCAGTGCCCCCACCAACAGCAGTAGTTCGGGCTCCCCATGCGCTTCCCGGCTTCGCCAAGACGCTTGAGCGGTGACCTACTGCGTTACTTCCCTGCGCCCAAGCGAAGAGCCGCCTTGCCTAGCACAGCCTGGCAGCATGATAAGATGCCAGAGGTTCCTGTCCCCTTAAAGTGAGGTCCCTAGAATCATTTCCCTCCGGAGAGGTGGTCGATTGAAATGTGGGTCCGGCAGAAATGGGGGACCAGTGAGTGAAACACAGAGGAACCATGGCCACATCAAATGGGCTTTGGCCTGAAAGGGTTCTTTCTAAGCGAAAGGAAGAAAATTGAAAGGGGAAACAAAATGATCTTTTAATGCTTCCTAACTCAATCTCTCTAACTTGCCTCAAAAAGGGAGAAGTGGTATAAAGGACTGACACCATTTTCTGTCCTCTGCCTTTGAGTTTTGAAAGGTGCTCCTCAAACATTAATGATCTAGCCTCTGTGTCCAAATAAATGTCATGATTTACAGTTCACGCTACAGTCGCAGAGCTAACCACCCTTCTCTACTCTAGAAGTCCTGGCCAGTCCAGCTGTTGAAATAGTGCAATAGATGAAAGTAACTCTCAAAGTTGTTCGTGTGTTGGGTTTTGCTTTGAAGCAGTACCAAGAGGGCAGACGCAGCCCCATTCAAAATCCCCAGGTGGGCAAAGTGTGGGTCTGTCCGTCTGCCCTGCCCTCTCCTCTCTGAGCTTTCCCCCCAAACCTCCTTAGCAATCCCCCCCATCATTCCCACTGATGAAACTCCAAGGTCCTTTCAGTTCTGCTAGTCCCTTTCAGCCATTGGAAAACAAAGCTGGTAACTACCTTGGTGGCATGAATTAGTTTCGTGTTTTGTGCAAACTAAGAGAATTTCCATTTTAAAGGAATGGGAAAAGGCCAAAGGATTGAGTCTTTAAGGGTGGAATGTCAGACACTAGGACACCTGGATAAAAATAAAATTTGGGCAGGAAATATATTCTGGGCATCCCTAAAGCAGAGAAACCAGTCAAGTCAGACGAGTTCAGGCACATTTGGTCAATTTTAGGGCAAGGCACTCCCCTCCCCACTGCCCGCCCCCCAAACACACAACTTCCCACTGCGATGTCTTAGGCAGAGCCCATTAAAAGCTGTACCTACTCACCTCCTCAGAACCTACGACTAATTAATTCTAATTAACCTAACACCTGATACCTGATTACCTGAACGAAATTAACAGAGTCTGGCTGTTCTGGTTTTTCTCAAGACCCCATTGCCCTTCCCAGTTTCCCAGAAAGAATGAAGCAGTGGTTAAACAACCGTTCGGAAATGAATAAAGAACATGATAGAGTTTCCTTGGAACATCTAGGTTAAAGTAGCACAGTTCACTGTTTTGTAACCAATTGGGTTACCCTGATTAGCCCTGATTTGTTTTCGCCTAAAGCCTAGGGTGCCTTCTTCCCAGTTTGGTATCCTCCTCATACGTGAACCTATAGCAGTGGGAGGGGAGACAGATAAGACTTGTTTTATTTGAGCTTGTGAAAATGATGGCTTTTATCAAGTTCAATGTCATAAGTTTTCTTCCACAAGAAGGGAGAGCATACTTCCCGACGATGAGCAGTAGTTCTTTATTACATAGAAATGGTTCCTAATTCTCAACAGATAGAACATTTGAGAAAACAGGGGTCCTCTCCCAAGTCACAAAGAATAATGTGATGGTCAATAAGATTGACTGCTCTAAGCTTTCATCGTCTGTTTCAGACTGGGATTCGGAACTATGGGAATAGTACAGTGCCTGGTAGGCACCGGAGGCCGATGCTGGGAGGAGGGGCATAAGCACCCCACAAGGCTACCAGGACAACAACTATCCCTTTCGATATTATTATTTTTTTAAGATTTTATTTATGTAGTTGAAAGAGAGAGAGAATGAGAGCAGAAACTGGAGGAGAGGGAGGAGGAGCAGAGGGAGAGGGGAGAGGGAGAGGCAGGCTCTGTGAAGAGCAGGGACCCCAACACGGGAGCTTAATCCCAGGACCCTGAGATCATGAGCTGAGCCAAAGGCAGATGGCCAACCAACTGGGCCACTCAGGCACCCTTTTCAATATTATATTAAAAGTAATAAGGTAATAAGAATAGGAAACTTAGGCTGTGTCCCCTGGACTCATAAAACAATCCCCCCAAAAGAAGGAAATGTCAATTTTCCACGAAGTTTGAAATCTGTAATTGTCTGACATCATTTCTGGGCATGCAGAAAAAAAAATTTTTTTTTCATCTGGATTAGTGTAGCTCAAGTGTGCACATCGGAAACATCCGGGGAATTGCGTGTGGTTTTATTTCTTCATTTGCTTGTTTTCAAAATCTGTGGTGGAACCTCACTGCAAATTTATACTGAAATCTAATTTTCATAGTGTGGTGTCAAAGGAATGTGCACTTTCAAAAATTCACCAAGCAAATTCTGAGACTGACCCGTAATTCAATGACACTAGTATAAACCCTTTCACTCTACCTTTGTATGTTATGATGACCAATTTTCAGACTTAAAACCCAGGTCTTGCCCTGGTTCATGGGGACAAGGAAAGGAGAGAGAGTTTAAATGCTGAAGACAACTTTGACGAAAATGGATGCAAGGTTAAGGAATTTAGGGCAGAGAACTCTCTTCCATGGTCTTCCTTAACCCCACTCTCTTGATTCTTCTCTCAGGATTGCTCCCAGGCCCTTCTCCCTATGCCTGCTCTCAAAAATAGGCCAATTTCCCATATTTTTCTCCCACAGTCCTCTTGCCCTCTAATCCTACATATTTCCCTAGATGATCCTACCCCATCGCCTTGACTCTAACCCCATCTACATTTGACTCTTGAATTCATCTGCTTGGGCTGCCATAACAGTTACACAGACTGGGTGGCTTCAACAACGGGCATTTATTTTCTTGCAGTTGTGGAGGCTCGAAATCTGAGACAAGATGTCGGTTGGGTTGGTTTCTTCTGAGGTTTCTCTCCTTGACTTGCAGAGTTTGTCTTTTCTCTGTGCCTTCACACGTCCTTCCCTCTATGTGTCTCTGTGTCCTGATTTTCTCTTACAAGGACACCAGCCATATTGGATTAGGGCCCACCTTAATATTCTCATTTTAACGTACTATCTCCTTAAAGACTCTATCTCCAGTACAGCCACCTTCTGAGTTAATGGGGGCTAAGACCAATATAAGAATTTGAAGGGAATGCAATTCAGCCCATCATACCCCCAAATTCTATAACTCTAATCCTATATGGTTACTGGCTCATGTATTTGAGCAGCCTCATATGAAAACAGAAACATCTCTGTATAGTTTAAAAGATCAAAATAAGGGCCAGTGTGTGGAACATAAGGTTGAAATGTTCAGCCCAACACAGAGAAATGATTATGTGACAATCAGGGGGTCTAGTTACCATGGGCCGTGTCCTCTGACAGGATGTCCCCATCACAGGAAGGGCACAAGAGAGTCTGGATGAGTACCCGTTGGGCCTGTCTTGAGGAAGATCCAACACGGGCCTCCAAGGTGCCTTTTCCTTCTTTCATTTGAAGACTTTACTGAAGGAATATGAGCTTGCAAGGATTAAATCAAGATGATCAAAATAAAGCAGTAGAAAACCTGAAAAGTATATACATAGCTGTGTCCATAAATACAGCACAATCAGATATGAGAAGCTTTGCAGTATTCATCAACTCTAGGTTCCACGGGTAGTACCTAGGGGTGACTCAGGACTTTCTCAGCAACTTCCTCCATTATCTCCATCTGCTCATCTCCAAAATATGCCAAAATAAGCATTCAAGCTAAGTAAAAATTTTATGCTTGCTAGGCAAAGCAGCCTCAAGATAGGGCCCCCGATCCTCCCCACCTTCCAGATTGCCACCCTAAACCATGCTATCTAGGAATTTTGGATTTGCCAAGTGCCCAGAAGGATGAGAGCTACACAGTGTGCGAGTGTCAAGTCCCTGTTGAGCTATGTGAAGCTGGCATATGTAGAACTGTCTTGGCTTCTCAGGGGACCCCTCCCGGTACATTTAGCTCAGTTGGAATGAGGGACCTGTGAAGCCTCACCCACCCACCCAACCCACCACCACTTTACCGGTTTCCACGAGAAGAAGCAAAACAGCCAAAAAACAAATCTGGACTATATCTCTAAAGACCCTGAAGCCCTAAGTAAGAAACTGAGACATTTGTGGAAATCTTTAGAATTTTCATCGTTTTGTACACCCTACTAATCACTGTCACTTAGTAAGTAGCAAGATGAGGGGGTTTTTTTAGGTCATTATCGACTGCTCTCTTGCTAGATTCCCCTACTGCATCTCCAGATCATGCCCACTCAGTCGAGTGGCCATGACCACATGCAGTTTGTGGATTCTCTACTGACAACCTGATCCATCTGAATCCAGGAAAATACCTGAGTCAGTGAGGGACAGTTAACATCAGGTGACACTTCAAGGCAAAGGCTCATATCCTACACTATTTTTGTCTTTTCTCAGAAGTATACTTGTAATCTGATCAGTAGAGTGTATGCAGCACTCTCTTTCATAATGTTTTTGTAGGAATCAATAGAGTGTAACCAAATTGGTGTCAATAGGTTAGATTTCTTATTTGCCATTATTGAGACTTTTCATTTCTTCATTGAAAAACTATTGGTTTACATCATGCCATTTGACTTCTGTCTGGTTCAAGTACTTCCAAAGAAACTGATGTTTAAGAATGTATCCTTGAAAGCCTGACAGTCTAACAGTTGGAAAAATCTAAGTCAAAACTGTATGACAGACCAAAGATGGGTAAGCCGGGAAGGTTTCAGGGTAACTAAGGACAATAATATCAAGTATATGTTTGCCAACAAAAGCCAGAAGAGCAAATGAACAACCAGTAATAAGAAAGCAAACAAACATGTTTTGATTTAAATGTTAAAAAGTACTCAGTGCCCCTATACCTTTCCCATTTAAAAAAAAAAAAAAAAAAAAAAAGAAAAAGCTAATAATCAAAGGGTGAATGTGTGTGTGTGTATGTGTGTGTGTCTAGTACATTAGGACAGGAGTTTCACGGCAGTTTCTCAGCCTCATAAGCAATTGTTCTTATCATCTTTTCATTTTTGCAAGGTTTTACAGTCTACAAAGCACTTTCTCAAATAGTATTCGTTCATCCAACAGTTATTGAGTACCTCATCTCTGCTAAGCATTGTGCTAGTGATACAAATATACAGAGATAATACTTATCTTTACGACATCCATAGAAGCAATCTCTTACCCTGAACAAATTTAAGAAAAGTCTTTGCAAAGATCAGAATGGGACAAAAACTTTTTTTAACATGCAATTTCTCCCCCGGAATTCCAAAATCCCAGTAATGACCAAGAAGAAAGAAAGATCATCAATTTCCCAATATTTTTAAGAAAGCCATTTTCCTGCTTCTCATTCAGTAGCCTCTGTTGCTAATCATCTGAAAGTTGTCTGCAGTTTAAGGGGGCAACTATCCTGACCCTCTCTAACAGTTTCTAGGGATGTCTTAAGACCTACACATATCTTCTCTATTTGCTATATCCTAGACTGAAAGGGGAGAGGGTGTGTCATTTCTCCTGAATTGTAATAGTCTAGGCATTAGTTTACAAATAAACCTTGAATACGTCAATTTGCAAAGCAATTCATGATCACTTTTGAGTAGTCATGCACTGTGATAGGAAGTATCAGAGATGAGTACAAGCATACCCCCTACCAGAAGCAGCCCAGGAGGGGGAAAATCTAAGTAAAATATAAAGCAAAATTTTCACAATAAAGAAGAACAGTGCCCTAGGATAGACTTTTCCGCCTAACTAAACTTCCCAACCTTCTCACCAAATGTCCTCACTGTGCCACATGTGGTAGGGATGAACATGGACATTTGTCATGTTTTAGTCACTATGTTCTGTCTTTCTTTAGATTCTTCAAAATTCTAGAAGAGGTTATGAAAATCTGTCCTCTGAACCCTTTAGAAAACAAGCCAGCCTAATTTTACCTAAAAAAGAAATGATATGAGATTAGTCTTATTTTTCTGGGAATACTGAATTGGATAACCAGACAGATCTAGTGAACTTTGACTTGAACAAGAATTCTGAGAAGATGTCAGGATTTCTCACGGGTCAAGTTGAAAAATTATTTGTACTAAGTGATATCACAAGATGAATTCATAATGATTAAATTACGGTGTCCTCAGGATGCTGGTCAGTACTGAAGGAAGTTTCTAAAGACATTGCTTAGGCTTATGCCCTTAACTCTGTATTATCCAACATGTTATAAAATTTGGATGAAGATATAGAAGTTGTGCTCTACTGAAACTTCAATGAATCAAAAAAACTCAGAACATAGCAGATAACTGTGTCTGGCCCATGACACATGTATTTTTGAAAGTTTCTATAATGAATAAATAAACAAACGGATTGCACAGGTTTGAAAGAAAGACCACATGTAATAGGATCAATGTGAAGTCCTGCACCAACATCTAAAACTAAACGCCAAAGTACAACAGAGATTTTACTGAACTGTTTGATTGGGTAGACATTCCTCCCCCTCCCAAAAAAAGATAAAAACAGAAAAAGATTAATACTCTAATTGGTTGCGTCAACAGAAGTATTGAACCTAGAATAAAGGAGATGATAGTGTACTTTGTACTATCAGAACATACCTGGAGCTTTTTGTTCAATTCTGGTTACTACACACTGAACTGACTTAAACAAAATTAGAACTGTGAGTAGGCTAAACACATCGTGTAACAAATAATTTATTATGTGTGATTATCAGCATAATCATAAAACGCATGATGTGCCAAGTGCTTTATGTGCATTTTCTTGTTTAGTTCTCACAACTTTTTGCCTCTGAGGCAAATATTATTATAGTTTCCATTTCATAAATAAGAAAATCAGGGGCACTGGGGTGGGTGGCTCAGTAGTTGAGCATCTGCCTTTGGCTCAGGTGGTGATCCCTGGGTCCTGAGATAGAGTCCCATAACAGGCTTCCTGCCTGGAGCCTGCTTCTCTCTCTGCCTATGTCTCTGCCTCTCTGTGTATCTCTCATGAATAAATAAATACAATCTAAATAAACAGACAAATAAATAAATAAGAAAATCAAGGCCGAGAGAGGTTAAGCAATTTGTCCAAAGTCAGAGAGGTGATAGATAAGGATGCCGTGAATCTCAACAAGGCTTCTCTGGTTCGAGAGCCTACACACTTACAAAGAGGAGAATAATATTTAAAAGGCTACTACCTGGACACAACATTGGAACATATTCCTACTGGCTTCAAAACAAAGCGCTAGAACCAAAGAATGGAAGCTACTGGAAAAAATGACTCATTATATGAAAAAAATGTATGATAATTCTTTGAGGTGACCCACACAGACCCCTCCCATGCTTTTTCACGTCATTTCAAATCAGAGGGACCATTCCCTTGAATGAGGGAGATTGTATCAATGGCAAGAATTTTCTGTTTACGAGAGCACACAGTTCAGATCCTTAAGGTGGTGCGTTTCTATCGGTCACAGTTCTATGTCTCTCTATGGTTCTGTTCCTATTAGCTACTGCACAGATCTGAGTAATTCAAGTATCAAAGATGCTTAGCTTTGACTTTACACGATATCCTAGCTACAGCTGCCCCGGAAAGCCAAGGATTGCGCCTTCCCTCGTTGCCACTTTGATGTCATGGTGAAAGATGTCCGAGTCACCCTGGGTTTTGAAAAGAAGCAATCCATTTCTAAGTTGTAATCTACTTGAAATAATCTCCCCAATTACATGGAAGTAATTTACTCTATATTTACTCTCTGCTTTGGACTATCAAATATCTCTTCCTCTCACCCCCAGGGACAGTAGCTAGGATTCAAACTTCTACTACCAGCCTGGGGTTTTAGTATTTAACTCTTTTCATGCCCTCTGAGGAGTGGACAGTTTGCACCAGGGAGTGACTCAAAGTCCCCTCTAGCCCTGAGTCATATCATTGCTATATTAACCTTATTTATTTTAGATCCAATCTATTTCCAAACTTGTTTATTATTTTTAGTACAAATTCTTTCGCCAGCACTGAGCCTGACCTATATAAAGCTAAGCAGATGAAAAGAAAAACATTGAATCAAGTAACAAGTTGACCCATGCGATGCCACACAGACAAATTTATGTATTGTTTGCTTCGGGGTCAGACAAAATTTAAGTGCTGCTGAACCTAGAGTTCCCTCTCGGCTGGGCCCAGTCTCACTTTCCACCCTACCAGTGGAGGCCACCAAAGCTCAGAGGAGGGTACGTTTTTATTTCGACTTTCCTGTCCTGGGTGTAATCCTCCAATCTCCGGGCTTCCTCTTATTCTATCTTTGATAGAGAGCTTTTCCAAATAAGCCTCGGCCCCTCACACCCAGAAGCATGGAGGAACATGACTTTTCATTCGTTTTTCATAGTAGGCATTAGATTTTAGGGCTGTCTTAGGTTCAGAGACCAACAGAGCAGAAAGCACAGAGGAGCCCCCTTCCACCCCTCCTGCCCCACCCCGACTCCCCCAGCCTCTCCCACTGTTCCCAGCTGCCACTGAGCAAGACTTTTGGATCGAGCCATCCAGGTCTGCAGTTTTTAAGCTCCCTGACTTTAGGATGACAAAGAACATGGTTAGGCCCATCCTGGTTCCAGATAGAACTCAGTCCAGAGGCCTCAGCAACTGCTCAGCCAGGCCACCCCGCTTCTGAGCACTCAGCCACGACAGCACCAACCTGGCCCAGAGGCAGCCTCCCCCACAATCAAGCAGACAGAGAGCAGAGCAGGAGGCAGGAATGGGCCTGGCAAGAGCCTGAGGACAGCAAGTTTCAACAGGGTACTTTTGAAGAGATTGTTGGCGACATTATCTCATTTAATTACAGTGGGCTCATCCTTCCATGGCTAAACTATTTATTAAAGACAATTCGGCAGACATCACGGGGCTGTTACCTGTGACAGTTGCCCCCACAAATTGCTCTGTCCCGGGGTGTGTGCTGGTATGAACCTCTGCCCGGTGCCTGGCCCTTTTGCTGCACCAGCTTTTAATTGCTAATGAATGAAACTTTCCAAGGAGGTAAGAATAATGTTGTTTTGTTTGCACACAGACTGTATGACGATACAAGGACGATATAAATAAAACCATCCAGAGCTTTATCTGCGGGTGGACGAACGGTGCTTGTGTTCAAGTGAAGCCTGGGATGCTTCCCACACAAGATTAGGCTGTTACTGCGGAAGCCAAGGCTTGCACACTGTTAAAAGCCCAAGCTAATATGTTCACTTAAGACATTATGCCTAATTATGCTATTTGTCAGTAGGGGAACCTGTTCTCCAAACCTTAAACCATCGTGATGCACCGGTGTGGGTCTGAGCTCTGTAAATATGCCAAGTAGACTCTGTAGGGTTCTGTGCTAACTATGCTCCATGATGTTTATGAAAATGGGCAAAATCTAGTCCTTGTGCATTGTGTACCCCCAGGGTACGTATTTCTTCTTGGTCCTGTTGCTATCCTAATGAATAAATGTGCCGGGAAACGCTTGTGCTTTTATTTTTGGAAACGTGCTTTAATACCTGCAAGCACCTCCTATGGATTACAGAGTTGTCTGTCCACCTAGTTGTTTGAGGGTGTTGGTGGGGAAGCAGGTGTTTATTTATGGGTTTGTTTCAGGTTCAAAAAAGGACTGCCTTCGTGACAGGAGAAATGACTGGTATCCAGAATTTTGAGTCATGATTTGGGCATGGCTCATGACTTTGGGAGAGTTGAACATCGCGTGGTTTGTATTCCTTGTCTGTAAGCAGGTGTGGTGCGCGATGATAAGAAAACTAACCGTGGTTTTGGCTGTGTGTGGAGTGCACAGAACCCTCTGGTGATGCAAGAACATCCAATTTGTGTGTGTGTGTGTGTGTGTGTGTGTGTGTGTGTGTGTCTATCTTCCTCTCTGCCCCAACCCCGCTGATGTAGGGGAAGAAAGTCAAGTCAGCCAGGAAGGAAATCTGATGCACTTGTAGCCACCAGTCAAGAGGCTTCCAAAATTAATTTAGAGTAATTAGAGATTTAAATCATACATCAAGGCCTTAGGAGATCTCATGTGAACTAAATCAAGAGGATCGTTTCGTACCTCAAGTCTTTCCTGTGGCTTCCAGGAAGAATCTCTAGGAGCTTCTGAGGCGATCGCTCACCGCCAGACACATCTGGACTCTACCTCCCACGGGTAGAAGCCGAAACCCCTCCAGCCATCCACATCCATACTCCCAGCCTCTTTTCATATATATATCCAAACACCTAAAATCACTCTCAATGTCCCTCCTGTCACTAACCATTCACCATAATTATTTATTTTTAAAAATCTTGACTTGTCTAAAAGCAGCTTATTAGTCCCTAAAACAAGATCCTTCTCGCTGCATTCCACATTTCTTCCTGGAGGACTCCTATTCTCTCTTCTCTCTTGCGTCAGACTTGGAACCAAAGCCTGCTGCTGCTCACTGCTCCCCGCCTGCCAATTCTTCATTTTCTCTATTCTCACTTTCACTGCTCCCTGCTCTCACCACTGTTCTAGTCTCGCATGATTCTAATCCACTGGTAAAGACTATTTATCTCGTCTACATACTCAACCAAGACCTGTTTTACTGCCGTATCTGGCTCAACTTTTTTCTTGCCTGTGTGTCAGTCTGGCTCCCATATTTCACCCCATTATCCAACCTTTCAGCCGGCAGCCAGCTCTCTATCCATCCATTTCACAAGCACTTACTGAGCACCTAATGGGCACCAGGCACTGCTTTAGGCATTGAACCTAAGGAATGAATGGGTGTCCCATTCAGTCCCTATTCTCAGAGAGCTCACAGGGGAAGGTGGATGTGTATATACCACATGTGTTCATTACCTCAGTGGTAAAGACAAGGAAGAAGCATAGAATGCTGTGGAGGTCCAGAGCGTGGTGGAGGGAAAGCAGGCAGGCTGTCACTGCCTCCCCTCTCCCCCCGCCCCCTGGCGACACTGACACCATGCCTTGGCTCATATCATTTCTACTCTATACCTGAAATGCCCTTCCCTTCAAATCTTGCCTGCTTGCCACCTTTCACTATCATCTCCAGACCATACTTACCCTGACCATGGCGAACTTTTAGACTTACATTCATAGGACCCAATTACGCATCGGTTTTTGCATGTGGCTTTGCCTTTCCAAATAGCTTTGAACCCCTAATTTGAGGGCCTGTAATTGTATCTCAAAACTTCTTTGCATTCTTCACAGTGTGTTGCTGGGAACACAGTAGGACCTTAATAAAAAAGACATCAGATGGATACTTAATACTCAGACTTCCCTGATAATCTTTCCCCTCCTTTTATAACATGAATAACATCACCTCTACACATGGTAGGCACCTAACGAGAAGAAGATGGTGTGAAATATAGACAAGAGTGAGGACTTGGAGGTGAAACAGATCCAAGCGTGAATCCCAATCCAACTACCCTGGCTGTGTTATCTTGGGCTGCTTTAACTTTTCTGAGCCTGAGGTTCCAAAAATAGAAAGCAGTGATTAATAATACAGACTTTATTTCTATTTAGGGGAAGATAAAATGAGTCTGCATATGTGAAATGACTGACACAGTGCTTGGCATATACTAAAGACAAAAAACATGCTAGTTCCTGTCATCCCTCCTCCTCTCTCTTCTTTCTCTCTATCCCCACCCTGGCACACGAGACGAAATTTGGCAAAAACCAATAGAGACATTTCAATCTTCTTACCTGCATGATTCAGGTGGCAAAGCAGCACTAAACATTTTTCCCAAGCACTCCACCTAAAGCCTAGTGAGTACCTACATTGTATTCATCACACTAGCTGGTCACAGGGAAAATGTTGCTTTATGTATTTTTCACTGTTATTAGGTGGTCATCAATGTAATAGGAACTCTACGATCTTTGATTCGATAGCTGTCAAAAACATGTGATACTCTACGTTTTTGACTGCCCTTCATTCAGTTAGCTTGATTGTGAGAGCCAGGGGAAATCCCTGTGCATTCTTCCACCCACAAAAAGGGTTAAACATTCCTACCACAGAAGGACTCTGTGTTCTAACTCTAAATGTCATGGGAACATGGCCTGGAAAAGCTGAAGGCCATTGCATTATACAATTACCTATTTACTGGAGACAGTATATTTAATAACTAATCATCTAATCTAATAATACTGAAGAATATCAGACTGAAAGGTCAAGTGTTTAAGATTAGGGAGAAAGTAGCCTTAAAAGTGCATCTAAAAGAGCCTCACAGATCAACAAGTCAGCCTTAGACACGACCATGCTACCATTGCTCCCAGGCCTTTAGGGGGCTCAGAAATGTCACTATCTTGCAAACTCAGAATATTTATTATATCCACTCTACTCATTGGAGTTTTATTCCATGAGGTCTGTTAGCAGTTTAAATGATTATTTCACCTTGTGTAATGGTATATTGGCTCTATGAAGAAAAATATTACACTAGAAGCTTTTCAGTAGACTCTTAATGAGAGCTTTGGTACACAATGTTATTTTTTCCCCTGGGATTTCCTTGTGACAAGTTCTGTTTGCTTTCACGTGTGGTTCACTCCAGACTTCTTTCTCAGATACATAAGTAGTCATCATGCCTAGAAATTCTTGTGGTACAATTCTTCATTTTGTAATTTCCTAAAAACATCCTATTAAGAAGTCACCCTCATTGCCCACTTTTGAAAGCCTAGATGGACACTCTTCCCATTCTTTAATAAAAGAAAATCTTGTCACAGTTGGAGTTGTGCAGGTGACTCCTTTGAATTGCCCTGTGCTGTTGATTCTCCAACACCTGATGATACAAATTCGCCACCAAAACATTTCTTTTTACCCCAGATATTTGTGTCCTTTTCCTAGGTGTTTTCCTAAGTTCTCTAACCTCAGTCCCCTGATGACTTCAGATCTTAGTACTTTGCTCACAATTTCTCAGAGTTCAACATTTTGGAAAAAGATCTGGATATCCTTTCCTCTTCCAGGAAAAACAAAAACATAAAAACCCTGTAACTGTCAGGGTAGAATGGTTTGTACTGAGATGGCAATTTAATCCTGAAATCCCAGTAGATTGTGAAGACAAAGGTGTATTTTGTTGTTCCAACACATATTCATCGGTGAGACGCTCTGCTCCTAAGGTTACTCAGGGACCCAGGGTGATGGACGTTACACTATCTGGTCATGTCTCCAAGGCAGAGGAAAAGGAGACAGGAAGATCTCAACAGAACCTTCTAAGCCTAGAATGGACCTCATTACACTTCAGCTTATAGACCATTAGCTAGAACTGACAGGCCCCCTCTTTGTACCAGGAAATCTGCTCTTCTCTGTGTGCAAAAATAAGAAGAGAACCAGATATTGATAAGAACCGGAAATGTCCAACACACACACACATCTCCACTGTCTACATTAAGGTTTTATGCCTCAAGAAGAGTGAAGTCAACAGAAAAGTTTGAACACAAAGGAAATCTCTCAGTCCGGATACCCAGTGGATCCAGAACTACTGAAACAGAACTGAACACTATATCCTTCTGTCAAGATGAATGTAAATTCCTATGCTGTTTTCAATTCCTGGATCTTTCTTTTCAATATTTTGTCCTAAGATGTTGCATCAAGGTTTTATATTTTTGTAATAAAAGGATTTCCAAGGAGAATGACTGATGCTCACTAATTTAAAAGTGTGGGGTCGACTACTTGGTTTGCATCAGATTCTCTAGCAAATTCCAAGTTCCTATGTGTGAGTTTGGGCTCTTATTTCCAACATTTCCCTTGGCTTGCTTTTCTGTTCTGAAGACAAATTTATATTCAAAATAATGCCCAGCACCAAGCTTGACATACAATGGATGCTCAGTATACATAACAATGCTTAAGGAATGACAAGTGAATGAGTATGAAATTAGAAGCATCTATACCAAGAGTATTTATACAGTTTTCTGGACTTATACTCAAGGCCAGAACAATAAAATCCAAAATCTACATGTCCTACTTATTGCATATAAGGCCAAAGGCAACACATATTGCAATAAAAGAATAATTAGGAAAAAGAGATTTGTTTTGTTTTGTTTTCCTCCAATTTTGACCCTATCTCCCTCTTCTTCCCCATTTGCACAGACTTTTGTACTGTAATTTTCATTTCTCAAGAAGGTAATGTCACCCCAGCCTCACACCAGGGGAAACAACTCTGCTATCTTCATTGCAGAGGGAGAAGCCACCAATCTTCCTTGGAACATGAGGCCCTGCTGAAATAATTGTGAATGTAGAGCATCTCCTAGCAGAAGAAAACGTTGACCAGAATTGAGCAGTGAGGTTCCTCTATGTTGGAAGAATCTGACTTATAACTCAACCATTCTCTGTGACTTATATAAGAAGCAAAGTCATGTCAAAAAAGAAGCCAGTATGAGGCTGAACATTCTCCACTGCAATTGGACTTTTTCTTAGGTGTAAAAATAAATAACACCTAACATCTATACGGAGTACTGTTTTGTACCAGGCAGCGTGCTGTGTATGTTACCCACATTACGCTTCTCCAAAGTTGGGGTTGTGCATCCCGGGAGCTGCGTGAGATGGGAAGAAAGTATTAAAGTATTAATTTCTGTTTGTTCTGTAGTCTCGATATTTAATTTCCACTTTTGTCTATTGTATAATTTACATGATATACAGTACAACAGTACCTCTATAAAAAATAAATATGCATTCACGCACATACATTGAGAGTATCTGAATGGCAATTTGCTCAGTTGTTTGTTTCTTTTCTTTAACTGATGAGACAAGATGATGATGACAACGATTCCCATTTACAGAAGAGGAGATTGAGGCTTCCAGAGGTTATAACGACTTGTCCAAAGTGTCAAAGCTGGTAAATGGCAAAGCAGGCAGTAAAGCATTTGATTCTGAAATCTATATTGTCTGGCATGATCATTAAAGGAATTCCTTGTGTTCAAAGACTGATGCTTGAAAATCGAGCTCGCCTGTGCCTGCAGAAATGCCAACCTCTGGAGTAGAAGAAACTCCCAACTTTGATCATCTCCCACAGTGAATTAGGAGGAAGAGGAACTAAGGCTACCAAAGCCAGACAGATGCTAGGTACTAAACGCAGAAGAATTTGAAGAAAGTAAGAATCAAAGGGAAATGTCACAATATTTGGTCCAACACCCTATTCCTCATCCATCCTTTTAATGTCTTTCTCCAGAAATGAGATTCCTGGCACAGGCGATCCGTTGTTTCAACATGTGGTAATGGACACATCCAGATTCCCAGCACCAAAGAGTTAAGAGGCAATCAGCATGGATGGAGACCCCAAGAGCTTCATCTCCTGCTGACTGAGCACTAAGGGGCCATGGATCCCCACGTGGTCCCTAAAGGCTACACGCATGGGAGAAACATGTCATGTTGTTCCAAATATTTGGAGCTGTGTCAGTTTTTGTGGTTGTTATCTCCAGTTTTCTTTAACTAGTAATGAGCGATCCTCGAAGTGTTAGACCAAAAAGCACAAGCAGGACTCTGCAGGACGTTCTTTACTGAGGGCTTTGAAGCTGAGAAAGAAGTTTGGAGCTTAGGCAAAACAAACAAACAAACAAACAAAAAACACAACTCTGAAATAACTCTGTATTGTACACATTTTTAAAACATAATAATTACAATGGAATTCTTTGCCGGTAACCAGGTTTCTCGGGATATCTCTGAGGCAGTGATAAGGATTTAATTTTTAAAAATCACTATCAAACCCCTTTGTAGAGCATTTGCAGAAGTTCTCAAACAATGGGACTGTTTTCATGTAAATTTCTTTTCAGGGAGATTCCTGCTTTCTGAAAGCGTGTAACTGTAGCTGAGTTATATAAAGCAACATTTTATTGCCTCCTGTGGAAGATGCTTTGTACTAATGATCTGAAAACTGGCGTTTCATGCTCGGTGTTAGCAGCTCTGTGGTTCAAGATAGGAAGAGACAGAGGGGCCTTTCTTTTTGAGTTCATTACTTCTGACTAGGATGGCAGGACACTTCTCGAAACTTCCTGGATCCCCAGAAGCCAGAAACCCTCTACTGACGGAACCAACCTCCACCAGGCAGCTGCCCTCAGCACAGGATGAGCCCGAGAAGAAAAGGATCCTGGTTCACTATCACATCCCTGCTTTCAGTGACAGGTGTCTCTGTGTTTCAGACATCTGGCTTTTTTTTTTTTTTTTTCTCTCTCTCTCTTTCTAACTGCCCTTGTCCTCTCGATAGCTAGAAAAAAGGACAGCCCAAACTCAGCCTGGATACCTACAAAGGTGAGGCTGGTTGGAAGGAGAGAGAACTCCAACTGGCTGCCCCCACGTCCCCCAGGGACAAAGCCTGCTGTCCACTGGGACTTTACTGTGACAAAGAAAAAACTCTGCCCATTGAGTTTTTCCCCCAGATATTTCTATCTGAAAATTACAGTAAATCAATGAATCCTTGTTCCTCCTCTGCCCCCCTCCCTCTTGGTTGTTTCTGAGTTCTCGAATCCCGGAGTCCCCTGGGGCAGTTCCACTGACTACCATAGAATTTCTCCAAGTCCGTGCTAGCTCCTCTGCTCGCAGGTTGGGAGACAACATCGCTCCTTGGCCGCGGGTGCGTGTCCAGGGGGAAAAGTTCAGGCCGGCCGAGGTTTCTGGAAGTCCTCAAGGCACACAGCCCGAAAGCGTCCAGCCCTGGCGGCCAGGCGCAGGCGCAGGGCCGTGTCCTCCCATGCAGTCATCCACCGTGGACACCGGTTGTCCGGAGCCCACGTGCAGTCCCTGAGTCGGCGGCCTCCTTTTTGTGTGTTCGAATCCTGAGCCCCTCCAGGAAGAATTCAAGGATTCTGCTGGTCAATAAATAGGGTTAGAAATTAAATGTTTCGGGGATCCCGGGTGGCTCAGTGGTTTGGCGCCTGCCTTCGGCCCAGGGCGCGATCCTGGAGACCCGGGATCGAATCCCACATCGGGCTCCCTGCATGGAGCCTGCTTCTCCCTCTGCCTGTGTCTCGGCCTCTCTCTCTCTCTCTCTCTCTCTCTCTCTCTCTGTGCGTGTTTCATGAATAAATAAATAAAATCTTAAAAAAAAAAGAAAGAAAGAAAGAAAAAAAGTAAATGCTTCAGTTTTGCAAAAAACAAAAGCAAGAAAACATTCAGGCCCCGTGAGCTCTGTCCCAGTGCTGAGGCGCCGGCGTCCCAGCAGCTCCCGGCTGAGTGTGCCACGGCCCGGGCACACGCGGGCACACCCCACACAGCCCTTGCACTCCCCTTCTGTGGGTTTGTCCACGCACCCCAGTGAAGCTCTCGGTTCGCCCGGACTTCACGTGGCGCCCCGGGGAGAGCAGAAGAGCCGTGATGCGGCGAGGGCACCGCGCAGGGGCAGCGCATCCCGGGGAGGCGGCTGTCTCGGCTTCCAGGCCCCGGAGAGTCACGGGGGAGGCGAACGGAGCGAGGCCCGACGGCCTCACTTCCCGGCCCAGCAGCCGCCGAGCAGGCCCCCGGCGCACGGGGAGGGCGGGCCGGGCTCCGGGCGGCGGCGCAGGGCCCCGGCGGGGCGGCGGGAGGTGCGGGGGCCCATGGGGACCTGCGGGGGCCCATGGGGACCCACGGGGACCCAGGCCGCAGCCCCATAGCCCTGCAGCCCTCCAGCCCCGCAACCCAGCAGACCCGCAGCCTCCAGCCCCGCAGCCCTCCAGCCCTCCAGCCCCGCAGCCTGCAGGTCCGCAACCCAGCAGCCCCGCAGCCCCCAGTTCCGCAGCCCCCAGCTCCGCAGCCTCCAGCCCTGCAGCCCCGCAGCCCTGCAGCCTCCCAGCCCCGCAGCCCCCAGCCCCGCAGCCCCGCAGGCCCGCAGCCCCCCAGCCCCACAGCTCCGCAACCCAGCAGCCCCGCAGCCCTGCAGCCCCCCAGCCCCCCAGGCCCGCAGCCCGCAGCCCCGCAGGCCAGCAATCCAGAAGCCCCGCAGGCCCGCAATCCAGAAGCCCCGCAGCCCCACAGCCCTGCAGCTCCCCAGCCCCGCAGCCCCGCAGCCCCGCAGCCCCGCAGCCCCGCAGCCCCGCAGCCCCGCGTGCTTGAGCGCAGCACGCACAGGCGCCCCGGGAAGCTCCAGCGGCGAGGGACACACAGATTGACTCCCGGTGACTCACTTAGCTCCTGGATTGGCCAGAGCTCTCCCCTGCTGGCAGTTTGGCTCCGCATCAATAGCTCGGATACCAGGCTGAATAGCTTAAAATAATTAGGGGGGGGGGGGGGGGGGAATCTGCAAAACTGCTAGCCATCCAACTCTCTGCTCTGTGCTGAAAGACACAGGACAAATGACATCTAGGTTATTAAATATGAAGTCACTGGATTTGCTGCCCATTTGGTCCAAAAGCAGAAAACTGGATAAAACTCAAATTTATAATTCAGTGTAGATGGCCTGTTTGTCCTTGAGGCAATCCATGAATTTTGGCTGGCCAGGCGCTGTGACATGTGGAAATAATGTGGGGGGGAAAGGGGGATGAACAATGTTTGATTTCGCCCCCACTCAGCTTCCACCCCCTGGGGAAAAAAAATGAAAATGTCAATAAAAAGTGTGAATGTGAAGAGAAATGGAATCTGAGCCCAGAGTTTAGTAGCTGGCAGTTTAAACTTTATATACTTTAGGCTGACAGGCGGCTGGATTTCCTGTACTTTATATCCAATGTACAAAAACAGAAGCAACAGGCTCATTTGGTATCAGTAAAGGTCAGTTAAAATTATAGAGACATCCTTTGGAGCAAATCCCCAGTCTTGTATTTGCATATTTATGAACTAGAGATTATGACAGGCCATTCCATTTATTAGAGCAGTGCTGCTATAGTTAATAGTCTGTCAGCATTTCCATTATAAACCCCGTTTTTCAGTGTTTTAATATCTCAGCTGTTAGAAATCACATCAGGCTGAAAAGTGGTCCTCAGCCTCTCCACGCCACAGCAGGGTGAGCTGCTGGTGGTGGTGGCAATGGGGCTTTGAACCCAACAAAGGCACTTAAATCAAGCCAACAATTTTTATACTGGACGCTGACGGTAAATACAAAATCAAGCATTTGGGGACGAGTTGTGGAATTCTTCTCCTCCTCCACCACCCCGAGTCATCTTCCCCTGTTTCAGCACCCTTGTCTGTATCAGGGCTTTCCTTCCCTATTCAAAGGAAGACTATTGGGGACTTTAGGGCAAAGATTTCAAAGTTTTAAACTTGGCGAGTTTCCTACCTCACTGGAATTTGGGGGTGAGGGGAGATCACTATAATAAAGGCCAAGATGCCAGAGGCATTCATTTGTTCATAAGGAACTGGCTCACACAGTAGTGGAGGCTGGCAGGTCCAGATTTTGTAGGGTCAACAGGCAAGCTGGACACTCAGGGTGAGTTGATTTTGCAGTTCAAGCCAGAAGCTGGTGGAATTGTGTCTTCCTGGGGGGTGGGTGTTGGGGGAGGTTGGGGCGGTATTCTTTTTCTTAATGTCTTCAACTGGTTAGATTAGGCCCACCTACAACATGGTACATAAAATTAACCATCACAGAGGGCCTCCAAACTCAAAGTCTACTGATAGAAATGCTAATCTCATCTTAAAAATACCTTCATCGCAACATCCAGACATACCTGACCAGATGCCTGAGTACCATGGCCTAACCAAGTTGCCATATAAAATGAACCATAACAGAAATGAACAACATATTTTAAGCATCTCCCATATATCATGTCCTGGGTATAACTCTGGAAATACAAAATTAGCAACACAGCCCTGGTCCTTAAGAATCTTAGGGTCTCCCATCTCGCTGTTGTCAAGAGTCCACAACAAAAATACAAGACCCAACAGAATCAATAGCTGGTTCCATCCTTTGCTTTCTCTTTTAAGTGACTCAAGAGACTTTCCAGCGGAGGCACATGGGTGGGCATGCTTTCAGCTGCATTCTTAAGAGAAGGCACTGGTATCTAGGGACTCCTTACCACACAGAAGACAGCCTACTCTTTCCAAACAAATTCTTGTCACTTTGACCTGACATGAAGCTGCCAAGTAACTCATGGATATCCAAAGCTCTCTTGGGATTTGAGGAGCTATTGAAATCAGAAGAAAGAGGGAACAGGTTGTCTTCTCATTAATAAGTTATTTGTTCAAAAAAAAAAAAAGTGTGTATTGGTTCTTATTATATGGCTCCCTGATACATTTCAAGGAGGAGCCCCACAAATGTATCTAACCTGGACAAACTTCACAGGGTAAGTTGAAAACTCCCCATGACTTGATGTAGTTTTTAAGGATTCTTTCTCTACAGAATACACACCAGACCCAAAAGTGTTCCTCAGAAGACTGCCTTCAGGACAGCCTGGCCCTAGGCAATCCCCGTTTGTATAACCAGTTGTGCCCGCTATCTCTGATTTTGAGAGCTGCCCTACGTAACAGAAGCAATTCTTGTAGTCCTCTCCCTTATGTTTCCTTTTGGAGTCAGTGACCTTTATTTTACTTAAGATGTGTCATACTCCTGAACACGCAGAATAGGTTTGTTTTTTTTAAATTAATTATTTATTTATTCATGACAGAGGGAGAGAGAGAGAGAGAAAGAAAGAGAGAGAGAGAGAGAGAGAGAGAGGCAGAGACATAGGCAGAGGGATATGCAGGGAGCCTGATGTGGGACTCGATCCTGGGGCTCCAGGATCACACCCTGGGCCGAAGGCGATGCTAAACCTCTAGGCCACCAGGGATGCCCCAGATTAGGGTTTTGAAGTCACAAGATAGACAGTCTCACCACTGTAGCACTCAAGTTTATGAAAAACTTTAAAAAGAAATCTAAATACACAAAGGTGCTGCCATTATTACTGCTTGCTGGCTGGGGTTCATGGTTTGGGGGTGAGGGGTAGGCTATAGGAGAAGAAGGCCAAAATGTGCTGATTCAATCTCCTGAGATTGTAGCCCAAAAGTCTATCAAGAGATGCAATGTTCTGTCTAAGGCATGGTTGCCCTCAGTGCCTATGAGCTTGGCTCTGCTTCACTTCCACCCATTTCCTTCCTCATGAAATGAACAGGACTTACGTAATTGCTCTCAGCAGCATCTCTGAATGAGAAGAACAATTACGAAATAAGACATACACTAGGATGTGTGTAATTGTGTAATAACAGCATGCCTCACCATGCTAGGCTGGTCGCCAAGAACCACCTAGTCATGCTGTTATATTGCAAGAACATATGCCCTCAAGGCACGTTGAAATTATTTTGAGGATTTCTGGCAGAAATTTTACTAATCAAAAGAGAACTTAACTTAAAAAACAATAAAATAAATAATTTTGAAAAGTCTGATCGTGATCCCAAAAAGTAATGGAAAAATTACACCTAAGCTACCAGCACCTACAGCATAAAATTAAAACATTGTGTTAAGATTCACTCGTGTCACCGCAGGAGTTAAGAATGTCAATAAAGGAAAAAACAGAAGCTGGACTTCAGGTGACATGTTACTCTCTCCATAATTGGCCAGAATTCTGATTTAAGTGGAGCCATTTTTCAACCAAGAAAGTTTTCACTCTTCAGAGCCTACTGTTCCCCAATAGAGACACTCTAAAGGCTTTTTGACTTGTCACACTTTGAACTTCTTTCCTGTTGTTCTGATAGCTATCAAATCAGAAAACAATCTCAGAAATGTGAGAAGCTGAGACTTTATTTTGCAGTTGAATCTCCTCAATAGTGCTTTCCTTCAAGTGTGAGTATATGCTGCGATAAAGTTCCCACATCTTACTTTTCCAGTGAAACATAGAGACCTATATGTGCTAGGCAGCTTTCGACATCTTATTTTGCTGAATATACAGCTAATTACATTTCCATCTTTCCTATTCTTCTAACTCATTTAGCAGGAACAAAACCTCATGTGCCAGTGATAAATCAGTATGAGATGAGAGGAGGGATGGGAAGGACATTTCTGAAATTTGTAAGATTAGTTTGTCATTTCTTAGAGGAGATTGTATCCACTTCCTAATCGATGCAAGTTATCATACCAAGAGCAAATATAGAGGCACATTTCAGATATTCTCCAAATCTACAACTGATGACTTGTTCTTTTACTGTGCTATTAGAACCTTAAGCTATAGATTATTGTTTTGGGGTGAATTATATTGCCCCCAGGATTGTTTTGGTTTTTTTTTTTTTTTTGATTATTTATTTATTCATGAGAGACAGAGAGAGAGAGAGGCAGAGACACAGGCAGAGGGAGAAGCAGGCTACATGCAAGGAGCCCGATGCGGGACTCAATCCCGGGTCTCCAGGATCACGACTCAGCTGAAGGCAGGCGCTAAACCACCGAGCCACCCAGGGATCCCCCTTGCCCCCAGAATTGTATGTTGAATTGCTAACCACTAGCACCTCAAAATGTAACTGTATGTGGAGACTTGGCCTTTAAAGAGGTAACCAGGTTATAACGAAGCTGTTAGGATAGGCCCTAATCCACTATCACTGGTATTCTTTTAAGAAGAGAAATTTGGACAGAGAGACACAGACAGGACAACCTCACGAGGACACAGCAAGAAGGTGGCCATCTGCCAGCCAAGAAGAGAGGTCTCAGAAGAAACCAAACCTGCCAAGACCTTGATCTTGCATTTCTAGTTTCCAGAATTATGAGAAAATAAATGTTGTTTAAGCCACCTACTCTGTGATATTTTGTTATGGAAACTCTAGTTAACTAATATAGTTACCGATTGATTTATCAATTCAACAAACATTTTTTTGACAATTCTGATTATAAGTAACAAAAATAGAATGGTGGGCAAAACAGTCTATGTTGTTTCAGGGCTTACCCTGTACCAAATGAATAATTTTCACAGGGCATGCATTGGAAAAGCACCAAGTATAGGTATGGGTTTGAATCTGTTATGTGTGTGGCAGCCCAAAAATGTTTGAAAGCTGACTTTGAATACTTTCAGCGATCTTAAAGAAAGGATATAAATGGAATATTTTGGTCATCTTAATGATCAAAGGTGTTCAGTGATTCAACAAATGGCCTGCAAATAATGACTCCAATTTTGTGTTAAACCCAATCTAAATTCCCATTGAGCTAAATTTGTACTAATACCTACAGGATTATTGGTGCCTCCCTGTAGGGTGGTGGAGCTGGCTCATACCCACTCTTGAGGGCAATTATACACATCTCTTAACTGCATGTTCAGTAATATTACTGAAGAGTTCAAGAGTGGCTTGAAACTGGCCTTGGGGGTGTATTTACACCACAGAAATTGTGAAAAGGTACACCTCAGGTCCCCTCCTTCCAAGCCTATTGTTAAACATTTGCCAGTACACCACTCATCAGAGTGGGCGCCTGTCCACAAGACAGCTCAAAGACATTCAGAAAGTGAATCCATGACTAAGAAAATGTGACAGGGTAAAGAGGAATATAAAAAATATAGGAGTTTAAAAAAAATAATAGTTTTCTGACATATTAAACTGGAGTAGTGATTCTCAAACTTTTTGGCCTGCACCCAAATCACTTGGAGACACAGGGTGGGGCAAAGGATTGTGCATTTCTTTTCTTTTCTTTTCTTTTCTTTTTTTAAAGATTTTATGTGTTTTAAAAAAAAAAGATTTTATGTGTTTATTTGACAGAGAGATCAAGCCAGAGAGCACCAACAGGGGGAATGGCATAAGAAGAAGCAGGCTCCCCACAGAGCAGAGAGCCCAACATGGGGGGGTTCCATCCCTGGGCCCTGGGATCATAACCCTACCCAAAGGCAGACACCCAAATGACTGAGCCTCCTAGGCGCCTGGGATTTTGCATTTCTAATGAGTTCACTAGTTCCAAGCAACACTTTGAGAACTGCTGCATGAGTTGCCAGTATGGCCATTGCTCCCACTGCCAGCCCAGCTCCCCTGCTTGCCATCCTATTGAGGAAAGGATGGGGTTGCTTGACAGGTGGAGCTGAATTCCACTGGGTTGGCAGCTCTTGGTAAAGAAAATCAATGGCCACGTATAAACAATGTTTAAACTGAAGTCACTGAAATGCTCCCTGGGGATCACAGGCTGCCTGCAGCCAGGAGGCAGCACCGTCCAACACTGTATGTAAAAATAATGCATGCCAACCTTCCTCCACCTAAGCCTCCATGGATTTTTAAACCACCTCTGTGGAAGGTGGTTCAATCAAAGTGTTGGATCAGCACCTATGGGAAGATACCATCTTAGAGCCACAGTGAGTTATTAGTTTGGGAGGCAGGACCCCAGTAAGACACTAGGTGTTATTATTCATATTTGGGTTACCACAGGGCAAACCATGTCCCCAGAAATAGAAAGCCAGGAGCCACAAAGAAGGGAAGAAAGCTAAATGACATGACTGGTAAAGTGGGAATCTCGTAATTTGGTCTCACAAAATAAGAACAATAGAAGATTTCCACTGTGTTCACATTTCTTACCCTTTATGATGTTGAAGATCTGAAATGTGGTTGCAGATAGATTGGCAGGGTTTTTTTCAAATTACATTTGCAAGAAACAAACAAAACTGAACCCAGGTTGAAGTTGGCTCTTTTATAAATATGCAGCTGGTGATAACACTGTCAGAAATGAAAAATCTTAGATGATTAGTAAGAAATTGTTCAAAGAAATAATTCTTGCCAAACAAAACATCAATGAGATTGAAAATAATTTCATTGACAAAGCATGTGCCTGTTAGGCATTCCAGAGGAATGTGATGGGAATAAACTTGATTGAACCTTTAAAAGAGTTTCTACTTGTTGGGTCAGATCTTCCTGCTAAATCCCTCATTGTTAAAATGCTGTTTTGCTTTTCCTAACTGCTCTGGGCACACCCTCTTGAAAACTATGCTATAAGAATCTGAGGATTGCATTGTAAATGAGTTCCTGGATTGCTCAAGAAATAGTTCGGGCTATAATTTTAAAAAGGCTTCTGCTTGCCCAGGTCCCCTGCGAGAAGTTTATCCAAAACAAAAAAAGAAATTAACCTCAAAAGCAAACTTTGGAAGCACTACAAACGAGAAGCCATATGTACACCATGTTGTCAGCATTTCCTGAAGAAGCTGTGTGTGGGCTTCACTTCTCTTGGATGATAATCTGGAAATGATGAAGAATTTTATTGTAGTAAAGGCCTAATAAAAGTTAAGTATTATGAGTGTTCATAATATGTTAATTATAAATTAAAACAATAATATAACTTTTCCAACCACAAATTGGCAAAAAAAAAAAATTTAAAGTAAGAACATAGTATTTGGTTAGGAAACGAGGAAACGAATGAACTCTCAAATTCTCAGTTGGCGGAAGTATAAATTGATACAATCTTTTTGGAACAAGTCGGCAGCGTCAATCAAAATTCCAAATATACCTATCCTGTGGGGCAGGCTTCTAGATAGCATAGACTCTGGATTCAGTGAGCCTGGGTTCTAATCCTGACTCTACCAATTGGAGCTGTGAGATCTCCAGCAAGTCACTTTGTCTTTCTGGGCCTAAATTTCTCATCTGTAAAATGGAGATAATAATAGTATCTATGCTATTATAGAATGATATTGTAAAGTGTTTACAATTGTGCCTGGCATATGGGAAGCACCGTGTAACCTAACACCATAATCTAGAAAAATAATCTACAAACATTCTACGAATGTCTAAGTCTTATGCAATACTGCTTCTCACCGCATATATATGGAAACTAACACTAGACGTCCATTGCTAAGAAAATACGTAAATAAATCCTGGTATAACTGTATGAATGAGTAGTTTACAGCCCTTAAAGAATGAGATAGAGCTATTTGTATGTACCCCAAGTGCAATACACTGCTGATATGAAAACAAATTATAAAACAGTATGTTACATATAATCTCATTATTATAAAAACAAACTCTGTGTGTGTGTAAGAAAATATATGTCATACTAACTGCTTACTTCTGAGGGATGAGATTAAAGCAGGGAAGAGGAAACTTTCACTTCTTACTTTATATACTTCATTATTGGGATTTTTTATTTTTTTATTTTTTAAAGATTTTATTTATTTATACATGATCGAGAGAGAGAGAGAGGCAGAGACATAGGTAGAAGGAGAAGCAGGCTCTCTGCAGGAGCCCGATGTGGGACTCAATTCTGGACCCTGGGATCACTCCCTGAGTCAAAGGCAAATGCTCAACCTCTGAGCCACCCAGGCGTCCCCATTATTGAGATTTTTGACAATAAACTCAAATTACTTGTATAGTTAAAAAAATTTTTTTAAATCATTAGTCTGAGCATAGTTTAGATTTAAATAATTATTCTCTCTCTCTTTTCTTTAAAAGATTCACTCATAGCCATGGGCGGGTGCTACTGTTATCATTGATATAGATGACCAGCCAGGAAATGAGATTGTATGAATAGTCCATTTAATTAAATGTATTGGCCACTTAGATCTATGTGAGCATAAAATGTGGAAACATTTATGAAATAAGCTTTTGTTGTAAAGTAAATAGAGGGTAATAAGATTTGGTCAACCTGTCAGAAACTTAAGCCCACTCGATCCTATAGAAAAACAAATCTGAGATATTTCGAATGTGAGGTTATATTAAACATCGTAGCTTCAAACTGTGAATCCAAACAAATCAATTATTTTCGTTAATTGTCTAATGGAAATCAGTGTAATACTTGAATGAGAACCAAGTATTTTCCTACTCTGAGCAGCCAGTACTTTCTTCTAAAGCTAATACTTTCATTTGCCAAATCATCTTCAAAGGTACTGCCTGATGGAAGTACTTCTGCAGTGAAGCATCTCCATGCTAGTGAATGGAATTGGGGCACGTGGAAGTTACAAGAGGCCTTAAAGATTATTGAGGTGGGTATCCTCATTTCACAGAGAAAGACACCGAATTCAAGAAAGTTCATGGGACTTTGTCAGAGCAAAACCAAACTATAGTGTAGGTCAACTGATCATCAGTATAATATGCCTTCTAATACATTACTTTCCTAGCACTTTTTGGTTCTCTAGTGTAATGGTTTAAAAATGCACATGGCAAAAATAAACATAATATCACATGGTATAATAAATATACAGAACACAAAAGTACCCCGGGAAAAGTTTTCCTACTATTCCTATGTTCCAAGCCTCAGTTCTCTTCAGAAATAACCACTTAGCAGTTCAGTGTAGAGCCTTTCAGAGACACTATAAATTTCTAAGCCCATGTGTGTTAGTGTGTGTATACAGGTAGCATATTATATGTACTCTCAAGCTTCTTGTTTATTTTTTTCCACATAAATATGTCATAGAAATTATTCCGTATCAAAACATATACATCTTCTCTCACCTTTTAATGGCTATGTAGTATTCCATTGTTTTTTATGTCATAATATATTTAACTAATCCCCTGTTGCTATTTAGATTGTTTCTAGTCTTTATTATAAGTATGCTGCTATGAATGAATATTCAAATATATATATTCGAACACTAATATAGATGTATGCAGAGTACACATCAGATAATACATCCTAGATGTGGTATTATTTAGCCAGAGGGTATATATATTTAATTTGGGTAAGCATTATTAAATTTCCCTCCCAAGAGTTGTATTAATTTACATTTCTACTAAAAAGGATGGAGGCCTAGCATTTGCTGTATATCGCCCATAGAATAGTCATTGCTTAAAGTTTTTTGTGTTTTTTTCCCTGCCTAATAAATAAGAAGTTCCTTGAAGACAGAAACTATAGCTCATACAACTTGATTCCAATGCTCATGACTATTCATATTGTTATTATTCAGCAAATATGAGGGACTAGAACTTTGTTAAAAACTAAAATACAAAAATAGAATTCTAGTTCCTATAATAGTATATTAGTTATCTCAATTACCATTCTTCTAAGAAAAAGTAAAGTAAAATTGGGAAGAATATTTTTTAAAAACTCACACCTTCCAAAAGCACCAAAGAATGAGAAATTTCCCAGTCAGAATCCAGGAGAAAATGAAAGTCTTGAGTTCAAATCTGTTTTTTCCTGAGGACATTTGCCTACCTGAAAGAAATAACTATCAAACTGCATTTGTTTCTGGAGGTCTTTGAGGGCGGAGAGAACAAAAGTCAAAGCTCAGAGTTCACCAAAGGTTAGGACTCATATAAACCACCTGCTACTCTTATGTCTCAAAGTATTCCTAGAAATAATTTATCAAATAAAATGCACAGCCCTTTAATATATATATATGTATATATATATATATATATATATATATATATATATATATATATCATGTAGGAAATAAGATACCATGAGTGAGAACCAAACAATAAGACTCTAGAAACAGACCAAAAAAGAACTTCACATTTTGGAATTATCAGATACTGACTGTAAAACAAATATCCCAATCAAGTCAAAAAGAAAACAAATGCCAAGTCTGAAAATTTCAGGAAGAAACAGGGAAAACTGACATAGTTTTGAAAAGGATAAATATAATTAAGAATTGATTGAATGAGTTTCATGGCAGATTAGACATAAGTGAAGAGGTGATTATTGAACAAAAGAATAAGTCAGAATAAACTTACAACAATATAGCACAAAGAGACAAAAAATGGAAAATATAGAAGAAAGGGTAAGAGATAGAAGATACACTGGAAAAGTCTAACATATACTTAATAGAAATAAATGCCAGAGAGATATATAGGCCAAAAACATTATTTCAAATGTTATGGCTTAAATGGCAGAATTTTCCAGGATAGATTTAATAAAACCTCAGAATTCCAAGCAAGAAAAGGAAAAAAGAAATATATATTAAGATGCATCACTATGAAAATACTAGAAACTAAAGAAAAAGTGAAAAATGTTTACAGCAACTAGAGAAAAAAGATTTATCTCCAAAAGTTCAACAGTTAAATATCTCAAGGGCAAACATGAAAACCAAAGGAAAATGGGAATATATTTTTATGTTCTTACAGAAAACAAAAACTACCATAGACTCATAGACACAGTAAAATATACTTTAAGCATAAAAGTAAAATACAGAAGTTTTCAGATAAATAAAAACTGAGAGAATTCACAACCAGCAAAGGGGCTAAGGAATTAGAGATGCAAGAAGAATTAAATAGTTTTAAAAGTGGTAAATATGTGGTTGAACATAAATGTTGACTTTAAAAACTGCAGTATGCATGTCTTACACAGTTTTAAAATCTAGAGAATTAAGATTCTCCCTAACTATATGAGTTGAAAAAAAAGAGGGAATGTAGTTCAATTATTCTGCAGTCTTTGTATTTATTCCAGAAAGAGAGTAAAAGTGGTAACATTAGATTTGCTAAGTGAGGGGTGAAAGTTTTAATTTCTAAGAGAATAGAAGAGTCTATGATTTCCAAATCAACAGAGAAGAAAAAAATAGTAAAGAAAAAAAATCAATCCAAAAGAAGTTAAGAAAGGTGAGAAAAATGTAAAAAAAAAAAAAAAAAAAAAAAAAAAAAAAAAAAAAAGAAAGGTGAGAAAAAGAGACATAGATAGATCTGATGGATTAAAGAAACAGCATAAAATAAATTGGCTGATTTTAACCTAAATACACCAGCAATTATATTAAGTGTAAATGATCTAAACACTCCGAGTAAAATACAAGGATTGTCCGACTGGGATGATATCAAAGTTAATTTGAATTAAATGTCATTTACAGGAGACATATCTAAAATATAATAATGCAAAAGAATCGAAAGGAAAAGAACGAAAAGAGTAAACCATGCAAATACTCACCAAAAGAAAGAAGGCATAAGTATGCTAATATTGTACAAAATAGATTTTAAATAATGACTTGTTCACTAAAGTTTCATATTGGTGGAGAGAAAAAGATGCAAATATAAATAAAATTCCCTGGGGTGCCTGGGTGGCTCAGCAGTTGAGCATATGCCTTTGGCTCTCAGGGCATGATCCTGGGATCTGGGATCGAGTTTGCGTCAGGCTCCTTGCAGGGAGCCTGCCTCTCCCTCTGCCTATGTCTCTGCCTCTCTCTCTCTCTCTGTATCTTTCATGAATAAATAAATAAAATCTTTTAAAAAAACAATTTAAAAATTAAAAATAAATAAAATTCCCTGACCACAGTCATTTTCATGCAATGAGGTAAGTCCCAGGAGAGGTACACATGAAATGCTTTGACAGAAATAGGAAGGACAGTGTATAACTGTCCCTGGCAGTTAGACATGGCTCCTAAGAGGAACAGACATTTTATCAGAATTTTGATGTATTTATTCATCAGGTAACTCTGAGTGAGGGTAAGACATCCCACACAAAGGAAATAATATGTACAGATTAGGTGTTCGTAAATATTGCTTGAAAGCATTGTTTAAGGATTTAAGGATAGTGAAGACCAAAGAAGTGTGATGACTTACCCACCTGGTAGGACTAGTGGAGGCCAGGATGCCCTGCCCAGGCTCCTTCAGTCTTCCCTTAAAGACATATTTTTCCAGCTGTGAGAAATGCTATCTGCTGATGGTTTACAGCTGAGTCCCTCTGCAGGCACTGCCCTCTCCTAGGACTATGACCTCTCCCTCCTCCCCAGGGGTGGGGAGGGGGCAGCCTACATGCAGTGAATGGTCAACACAAGGGTTCAGAGACCTGGCCCCTTTGCCTACATGTGAGCAGTTCTGAAAGGACAATTCCCAGCCCCAGGGCTCCCCACGGGATCTGCCAAAGCCTTTAGTACAGTACATCACACTTCACCTCTGACCACTCCTTAGGCCTCAACTCCTGCATAGTGATCTCCACAGTAGAGTATGTTTCTCAGGAAACCTGACATTAGATAGTAGCCAAGGTGGGAAAAAGCCCAAGGATCCCAACTCCTGGCCCAGTGTTTCACTCCCACATCAGCTGATAGCAGATGGAATTTACTATGAAAATCTCTGGGACCCAACATAGATTGCTCCTAGTACTTTTCAGCTGTTTGTTTGTTTGATTGATTGATTTCATTCTTTCTCAAACTAAAATCCTGGTTTTGCTGATGTCCAGCTCCACTTATACTGTTCTGCAAGTAAAGAATAGTGGAATTAGAAAGAGAACATCCGTTCACTGTATATCTACGGTCTGCAAGATCTGTTTTTCAATGAGATCCATGCTTGCCGGTGGTTAAATGACTGGTCCATGCTCTCATAGCAGAGCCAATATCTGCACTTAGGATCACATAACACTGTCTCCACAGTTGCCTTCCTAAGAGACCTAAGGTGACCTAGGCCAAACAGTAGAGAATGTAAAAGGTGAGAAATTAAGACTGTTTCTTAATACTGATGAGGCCTGGCTCAGGCTGGCCTGCCTGCATAGGCTTCTGGGTTAAGTAAGTGTTCTTTCAGCCCGTCGGGCCCTCAGCCCTGAAACTGAGCTGCATTTAAACCTTTCAACTAGCCTTTGCTCTTGTTTCTTGGTAAAACACAAGTTCCATGTGGCTTATATCACTGACAACATTTTATCTCCCAATCCTTGTTGAGACTTGACTACTGATGGATTTGACAAGTCTTTTAACACTTTAGAGAAAAGTTCTGTTTGATACCAAGATTTTGATATCACCAGTTTTTCTCGTTTCCACAACCCCCCCCCCAGCCCCTCACAAGTGAGGCAGGGTTGGGACTCTGTGGCCATTCCCGGACCCACTTGTTGTGTGTGGCAAGACTTGGAAAATGAAAACCAGAGGCATCTCAAAGAGCATTCCATTTGGACTCCGGGGCAGTGCCTGGGCACTCTGCCAGACCAGCTGGGAGCTCTGGTGAGGCACTTTGATGCAAATGCCCAGCTGGGTCCAGTTCATTCTGTATTTACCCCACAGGGCTGTCCACAGGGTATTTGTTCTCTGTACCACCGCAACACATGGACACCATCATCATCCTGCAACATACACCGAGAACTGACAATCTGCCAGCTGCCGGGACCAAGATGGCATTATATGATCCAGGTAAAAATCGACATCTTTGTAATCAGAGCCTTTCTGAATCCTGGCTCCAAGACTCGTTACTGTGGGAAGCTGCTCTAATTTGTAAGCCCCAGTGAACTCATCTTCACAACAGGGATAAGACCTTACTTTATTGATGGGAATCTTGATGGAATCATGAATATCAAGATGGTAACACAGCACTTGACTCATGGAAAGTGTCTCTATAAACTGTCATTGTTATTAGAGTCAAAGAATAGTTCCTTCCTGCTAACATTGACAGAGATGACGCTTGGGAGATGCTTTCCATTTTGTCCTTTTTCCTTTAAAGCTTGCCCATTTGAGCAAGATGCTTGGTTGGCAGGACCCTAATTTGGGATAAACAGCGTCATTAATCCTGAAATTCTAAGGGCTGATCTTGTGCTCAAACAGAAGACAGACTACAGAGGCGTTTCCAGTCTATCATTTGTCATTTGTCCTTAACTGACCAGTTCCCCTCTAATGAAACTCACATATCCAGATGATGCGGATGTTTTTAAAAGTCTATCCTCTTGAGAAAAATGAAATTGGAATTGTAAGAAATGTTAACATCATTCTGGTCCCAAGAGGATGTTCCTGAATTATCCAATTATGTGCCTGAATTCTCCATGGAGGTTTGGCAGGGAAAGTCCTAGCCTTGGTGTGGGACTGTGAACACATGAACTTCCCCCTCCGGTCTTCTGCCCTAAAAAGGAGTGTTGTGCCATGACCTCCATGAAAATCCCCTCAGAAATGCTGTGTGAAGTGAGTACAGAGCTGGATCCACAATTGCTGGATTCGATGAGTTAAATTTATACCCCTGACTGTCTCCGGGCACTCTCTATCTTCCAAAAATACCACAATAATGATGCTAATGATTGCAAGCAGCACCTTTGTTGTATCTCATTTATTTTTACCCCAAATTATGGAGGCTTGAAAGAATTTACTGACTGCTTGGGTTTTCTGACTAATTGGGGTAACTCTATGTTATAGCCATTAGGAGATTTAAATATAGCTCTTCTTGAGCAATACTCTTTATTGGATCCCCTGTTATCCTTTAAATATCTTGGTGTGCAAGTGGATAAAATTAGAAAGAATTTGTTTGCTTTAAATTACCAACCTCTGCTTGATAAAACTATTAGCGATTTAGCTAATTGGACGGCTCTTCCATTATCATTAATTGGCAGAGTTAATACTATTAAAATGGTTGTTTTATCTAAATGTTTGTATTTATTTCAATGCTTTCCCATCAAGCCACCTAAAAATGCTCTAAAGCTTTGAATTCTGCAATTAGTTTTGTTTTATAGGCTACAAACAGAGTTAAGATTTATCTTAAAACTACAACTACTCTAGGGGGCCAAAGGATTAATTCTTCCTTTTCAGGAATATATGAATGGTGGACTTTCTTGATCAAGCTTCGTCCACTGTTCCTGGATATCTTGAATAAGAAGTGCCAAAGCCCAAAAGAAATAGAAAGGGGACTCTTGTTAATGTGGTTTATCTAATAAAAACTTTACAGGAAAACTTTGTATCACATCCATATATGCATTCAACCACATATTCATTCATTTGACACAGGTTTATTGTGACCCTCTTATTATATCCACCAATCATGACACAATCGTGGAAGATTTCCAAGGTGAATAAAATGCAGTCCTTGCCCTCAAGAAGTCCAAATATTGAAGGTGGAAAGAAAACACAAGTAACTAGAGGGTAAAGTGGTAGGTGCTGCACCAGAGAAATGCCCCACGTGCTGGGGCAGAGTGGAGGGTGTTGCTTCATCCGCCTGGGGGATTAAAAAAGGCTTCCTATGGAAGATGACATCCAAGCTGGATCTGGAAGGATGGGGCTCCCACAGGGCCCTTCCAAGATTGAAAAGAACATCTTGAGTGTTTTCTTCTGCATAATGAGGTAACTTACTCTGTGAGGACAATTAAAATGGTCCACTTAGCTATATCCACATTTTCTCTTTGGTGGATCAAGGGACTTCCTCAGACAGAAGGTATCAGGATGTCAACATGACAAGAGACAAAGGCTTTCATGATCTCTTTGAATGTTGAGATGGGGACATGTGAGTAGAATGATGACACAGGTACATAAAACTCTAGCTGGTTGAAAATTGTGGCTACTGTGTTAATTACTATTTTAATGCTAACCCAGGGAAAGGAATCCCAGAACCATGCCAGTGTGTTCTCTCGTTGGCTGTGTCCTGCTCAGCGATTTTAATAAATTAGATCAGAACACAGGGACTTGCTCAATAGATTTGTGGATGACACTAATTGAAGACAAAGACAGCCAAATGCTGACAGATCAACCAAGGATTTATCAATCAATCAATCAATCAGTCAATCCATCAAGAGGCTATAATGACAAGGCAAAGGTAATTACATATAACTAAATAGGAAAAAATAATGTCCTGCCCTCCTTTGTTCCACTTTCTAAATTATAGGCAGGTACACTCTCTCTTATTCTGGGATCGTGAAGCAATAGAAAATGTTTCAGAGTTAGAGTCAGGAGGTCTGAGTTCCAGTTCTAGCTTGACTAAATATTACAAATGCAATTTCAAGCAATACCCTAAACTTCTCAGTTTTCCATCCATAAATTAGAAATAATAATACAGATTCACAGAGCTGCCATGAGAAGTAGGAATATAAAATATTTTGTACCCTATATATTATTCTCCAAGAGTTCTTTCATAATGCTTAGAATAGTGATGGTAGTAATAATAATAACAATAACAGGGCAGCCCCAGTGGCTCAGCGGTTTGGCACCACCTTCAGCCCAGGGCATGATCCTGGATACCTGGGATCGAGTCCCATGTCAGGCTCCCTGCATGGAGCCTGTTTCTCCCTCTGCCTGTGTCTCTGCCTCTCTCTCTCTCTCTCGGTGTCTCTCATGAATAAATAAATAAAATTTATTTAAAAAAAAAAAACAATCACAGTAACTTATATGAAGTCCCAAAGTGCTACATTCTAACCTAGAGTAAATAAACAGTGTGAAGTGGCTTTGAAAATAGTCATACAGTCATGGAGTCATTACTGAAACAATGCATTACTGAAACAATGGGGTCAGAACCATATCTCCACAAGGTTCCTTTAATGTCCATCTGGCATCCTGGGTTGAATTTTGGTTACTGTGGTCATTGTGTGGTCTCATATTTAAAGCAGAGTTTGACATATAGTGGGTGCTCAATAGTATTGGGGGAATAGATTTGTTTTGATAAAGATGCTACAGCATGTCTGGATGCAAGCAACGAAGATTCTAAGAATATGGAAACCACAGAAAGCGCTCTTAAAAGTGGAAAGGTTTTGTGAGAAAAAGAGATCATTTGCAGGGTCCTCATTTGTGAAGGAATAGGTCAAGTATGGGGTCTGTCATATTCGGAGGACAGTTACAAAGGGACAGGGGGAAAGACCTGACATTTACTGAACACCATCTATCAGCTACGCAATTGAAATAATTTTTCTGTGCCTCTGGAGGACAAACTGAGATGAATGGGTAGAGGTTACAGGAAGTCATAATTTGGCCCAATAATGGAAGTAATGTCTAAAATTATGAGCCACAATTTTCTCCAACAAGGGAAAGGCTGGCTTTCGAGTCAGGATGCTTAAGCAGAATGTTTTGGAAGAGATTCCTGACATGTAGGGGGTCAGACTAGATCACTGGTTCACAAACCTGCTTTGATACCACCGGGAAAGCTGATTAGGAATGTAGATGCATAAAGCAGAATTAGAATCTAAGGGCATAGTGCCCACCACCCAGGCTTCTGCATTTTCAACAACCTCTACAATAGACCATTCTGATACATAACCAGGACTAAGAACCAGTGGACTGGGTCTGTTTTAAACTTTCCTGGTGATAAAAATAGCACATTGTTTAAACAAACAGCTTCTGAGGCCCCACCCCTGGAGATTCAACTTCAATAGGTCTGGAATAAGAACCAGGAATTACTATCATCAGCAGAGTCTGGAAACCACTGGACTCAATGATCTCTAATATCCTTACCAACTTCTAAGATTCTGAAAATCTAATCCCAGTATAGCTAGCTGCTCTTTGGTTCTGAATTACAGTTTTGAAATGCTTGGATTATAGGAATCAAGCCCCAAGCAAAAATATGTATGTCTGTAGCTGGCCATGATATTCTTCATTTGGTGTCTCTAAAGAATCAGACACATTTTTTAATAAACTAAATAGCAATGAACATGTTGACTTTCCAATTAGCTGCAGTTTACTATTTTGGCTGATTCCAGTAAATATATGTACACATGTATGCAAACGACAAGTGAATCATTTTCATTAAAGAGTTACTCAGCATAAACAGACTATAAGCTTTTGATCGGTTAGAAGTCAAGTGTGACATATTAAATCAATATTTTATAAATATTTTCACTTAAACATATTCCATTCTCTGAAAATGTGAACATGAAAGTCACTAGGGTTTCATTTTAGACATTTTTTTTGTTTTCATCTAATATTTCACTCTAAAATAGAGGTGAGAAATCATACAAGCATTTGAGTGCCGATGTGCCATCACATTCAGCAACTTTCATTAGTTTCTGATAGGCTCACCTGAATCAGCTAAAGAATAATATTCCATCTCAATGACCCCAAACCTAGAGCTTCCACAAGTCCTCACTCCTTTCCTTGATGTCCTGCAGCTTAGAACCAAAGGCAAAGCTTTTTATGTAATTTTTTTTGGGGGGGGCGGGAAGTGTCTGGGAAAAGGATGAAAAATAAATTATTCCAGAGCAGCTACAACGTGATTTTTGCATGTAGGCTTTTCTTCCAGAGCACAGTTCCCTGAGTCCAGAGGGAAATGGTTCAGGCAGCACTGCAGCCCCAGGTCTGTTTGTGTCTCTACCCAGGTAGGTGATGCTCTGAGGGACTGATGGGGGTCTTGCACACTCGGCTTATAAGATATAGGTTAAGCCTAAAGTTACAGATGGAAAAAAGAGAAGTCTGCAGGAAGAGGTGAGCAGATTGAGTCTAACTAACTCTTCCATACCTCAGACAATAGCAAGTAAGCCGCGCCTCTCATTTAACCCTTTGTTCTTGACAGAAAAGAGTGTGTTCGGTTTTGAGATTCTTTAAGCTGGTAATAACAGTTTCTATTCCAAAGGTGGGAGGTGCAGGTGGGTATTAAATGAGTTTGAGGAGAATCAAGTCATATTATTTGGGAACATATTGATAATAGCAAGTGAATTTGAGAAAATATACTTCTTTACTTCTTAAAATGGGTCTAGGAGAATATGTTAGGCCAAAAGAGACGTTAATAGGTGCTAATTCTTATCATAAATGATGTGTTACTTTAATGACCAATACACTTTGGTTTAAGGACAAAGTCAGCAGGCAAATCTTCTGCCCAAAAGTGCCTGTGGACATATTTCAGATCCTTCCTTAAAATGCCATCCCCCTCACCCCCCCACCCCCACCCCACAAACTCCCACCGAGTGGCAAAAACTGCAGACCGTCTTTTATAGCCCCTGCAAATTCCCTAAAGAACAGAGCTGGGGGGATCCCTGGGTGGCGCGCGGTTTGGCGCCTGCCTTTGGCCCAGGGCGCGATCCTGGAGACCCGGGATCGAATCCCACGTCGGGCTCCCGGTGCATGGAGCCTGTTTCTCCCTCTGCCTGTGTCTCTGTCTCTGTCTCTCTCTCTCTGTGACTATCACAAATAAAAAAAAAAAATAAAAAAAAAAAGAACAGAGCTGGAGAATCCATGCTATTCCCCAAAGAATCTAAGCTCCATCTACCTAACAGAATGAGAAAAAGCCTATAAGCAACAGATATGGAAAGGCTGAGCAGCTTCTTCTCCAGGTGGTAAAAGATGGTGGAGAAGGTGAGAAAAGGCATCAGAAGGAGGAGGCAGGGGGGCCAGGGGGCAACGTGCCTTGTCTCATTGCTCTGGGCACTCTCCTACTCCATGAAGAAGGGCTGGGTCCTCTGGTTCTCAGGCAACCTGGCTCACAGGGTGCCCCGGAACACTGCCTGTCCCAGCACCAACCTGGACGGGTCCTGCCCAACCGGCAGCTTAGCTTCCGTTCACTTGCCTCATTCACGTTGAGTCCTTCATACGCTCACCTCAACTCCAAACACGTTTGTTTGTTGAGCACCTACAGGTGCCCCCCTTTCAGAGCAGTAGCACCAAGGTAAGTAAGTATTCGGGCCCTGACTCACTCAGCCTGCCTACCGACTACGCACAGGGCGACACAGCTTAACCACGAAGACTCTGCACATTGCACAAAGCTATGACATTTGCCGAGGATGAATGGATGTGGAAACAAAACTGGATTTCAGTGCACCAGTTATCACTCGGGGGGCCTCTTTCTGGTAGATGTGCCTTTATGGTAACAATGATAATACGTGTGTAGAAAGCTCTGGAGTTTACAAAGTCTTCTCATAAACATGATCTCATTGTGAAATACTGAGAGTTAGCCTTTCTTTCACAATTTACGGATGACAAAACAGCCTAAGAAAAAGTAAGGTCATGCTGCACTAAGAGATTTTATAAAATAATATTCTTCAACGGCCAATATACACACTGAAAAAAAGAAATAGACTGGCTCCCTATTATAACATTACACCCTTAAGTATTTCCAAAATGTAACTTCAGTTACCCCACAGAATAAGGTTTGGAGAGAAGATGCCAAGTATTAAAAGCACATATTACTAACGGACATATTACTAACGTCCCAGCCTTCACACAGTGCCCAGGAGATAAGACGATGATACTACTTCCCAGTGTCGCATCTGGAACATTCCCCTCTGGATTGCTATGATAAGAGCCCTGTAGATGGAGTTGAATGTGGCTTCTAGTGACTTCGGCATCAGAACACAAATCAAAGACCCCAGGAAATTTCCCAAACTGTGCACTTACCGGGCAAATGAGTTAATCAACTTGGATTTAAATAGCATTATCTGCAGGTGGGGGGAGAGATTAATAAGCTTGTCTCTCAGGAAGGTGTGGAGTTAGGGAGTTATGGCTTCACAAGCACCCATCTGAAACTCTGTGCCATCGTCACTGGGCATGCCCAGCTTCAATGAGGCCTTCGGGACCAGAGAACCTGCCCATGCACATTGAAATAGGCTGGAGCCCCTCGGATGAAAGACATCTCTATAAGACATGTGGATGTGCATTTGATAATCTTTGACATATGTTTAATATTTAGATTTCCAAGATTACTCATGTTAATATCCGCTGCACATCTTACTTTTTTGCCTTTTGTGCACACTGGGAGATGTGGGTTTGGACACGTTTCAAGCCAGATTTGTTCCTGTTGCTTTATTGCTGCTAACCACGGGGTCACGAAAATGGGAAAATCATCTGCTTCTCCCTCTACTGAACTTTGAATTCAAAACTTACAATTCAAAAAAAAGGAAGAAAGAAACAAGTGAATGAATAATGAATGCAGTAAAAATAAATGTGTGGTTCTGGGACCCATTTAATTTTTCTTAAATGACAGTGTTGTTAATGCTATGAAATATTTTCTCTGATAAATGTGAGTTAGCTAATTTGCATGAATGGCTAGTCTGTCATTTTTTTAGTCTGTTGAGTTATGGGTTTTTAAAAATGGGTTCTTTTCTGTATGGCTTTTAATACATTGTTATTATATGTGATCACTGAGCTTTCCTAATGGCACAGTGAAAACATGGATTTCATCTTTTCAAAAAATAGAAATTAATTTTGAAAAAGTAATTTATGCAATAATGAAGTTTTTCAGATAAATGTATTTATAAGGAAGGACCATTTACACGTTATTCAGTATTAATGAAAAAAAAATCTATTTTCTGCCAAAGTCTCAACTGAAGAAAACTTGGGAACTCTAAAATTCAGCCCCTGAGGGACGCCTGGGTGGCTCAGTGGTTAAGCATCTGCCTTCAGCTTGAGGTGTGGTCCTGCAGTCCCAGGATCGAGTCCCACATGGGGCTCCCTGCATGGAGCCTGGTTCTCCCTCTGCTTCTGTCTCTGTCTCTCTCTCTGTCGCTCATGAATAAATAAAATAAAATTTTTAAAATAAAAAATTCAGCCCCGAGAGCCACCCCACCCCCATGTTTCAGGTTCTGTAATTTCCCAGTGACTAAACAAAAGGGTTCTACAAAACCTCCCCTGTGTCCCTGTGCCACAACAGGCTGAAGAACTAAAGAAAGGTCATTTGATTCTGAACCTTAAATTTTGCTATAATCATGCAAGTTAAACAATAATGTTCATGATACCTAGAGAGGGCTTTCAGTGGCCTTCCTTTGAATAGAGCAAGTAAACACAGAGGGTGCCAGAGAAAGGGCGGATTTCCCACCAGGGCGTCACTCCCATTTACTTTTTCTCCTTGAAGTGATTTTAAAGTCAACCCAGTGCCCCTTGAAACCTTGAGGTAGATGCCTATGCCCCCAAATTGTCCAACTGCATGCCGACAGCAGCATTGGAACACTGATGAAATCATAACCCACGAGACAATTACTTCAGAGCCAGAAGCTTTGGAAGATAGCATTATATGACACCCAAAGTGCCATCTCAGCAGTCACCACAGTGTAAAGCACTAATGGATAAGGACTCTCTAGCTGCCTTGCCTTATAAGTGACAGAACACTAAGATGAAGGAATCTGATTTAAATCCACCAGGCATTGAAAAGTAGAGTTGTGTTGCTGCAGTCCACTGGCCGCGGCGTAGGGATTTGCTTCATCACAAAATGGAAGGCCTTAGAGTCTAGGGTATACAGACTCAAGTTCACACCCCCCTTAGCCACCTACCTGCTATCTTCTCTCCTCTGAGCATTTCTTTCCTAGCACACAGTAAGTTCTACATATGCGCTATTGTTACTAAGGTACTTACACAGTGGAGGAAACAAGAACCAGTCTATGGCACTATTTTGAAGATTAGAAATAAAACATTTGTAACTTCAAACACAACGCATGGCATTTAGATGGTTGCTACTCTTCCTATTATTGTGTCAGAATGATTTTCACTAAAATGTAACTGACTCATCAGATTAGGGATTTTGTCATAGAACAGCACCTGAACATAGAACCGTCTGCTTAATCCCCTCTTGAAAGCACTGACGTAATTCAGACCATATCCATTGTTTGCTTGTTTGCTTTTTAAGTGTAAGCCTGTAATTTCAAAACACATTAGGACTCTAAACTAGAGAGGCCTGTGCAAGTGGTGAACAACTGGGTTGTATGGGCAGCTCAAAGGAGCTGTAGGTCAAGGACAAGCTTTGTAATCCAAAGACTGAGATCTAGTATCCCTCTGGTTTTTGAGGCTCCATGACTTAATGCAATGACTGAACATTCCTGAGCTTCAGCGGACTCAGGGATGAAATGAAGACTGATGGTAATACTTGGCTTACCTACTCCACTTCTATTGTTTTGAGGGCCAAGTGGGATAATATATATATAGAACATCAGGCAATGTTTAGTGTTCTACAAATATTACTTATAATAAATATTACTTATCATCATCCACCAACACTATTGAATATCTTATTGGTCTCTAGACAAAAGGAACTGTGTAGACAAGGGGTAGGCAAACTAGAGCCTGCAGGCCAAATCCAGCCCAGGAGCTAAAAATGGGTTTTACATTTTTAGATGGCTGGAAAAAAAATCACAACAAGAATTATATTTCATGACACACCTGCAAAGCCTACAATATTTATTCTCTGGATGGTTGCAGAAGTTTGCCAAGCCCTAACTCTAAGAGTTTACATTAATGATAGTTTTAGTTTCCTTTAGCATTAAGTCTTAAAGGAGGTGGAACATAGGCACTGCACAATTAACTGTTGGGATTAACAGCAGCTCAGGTAGCAAGAAGAGCACCTCCTTAAAAGCAGGCCCTGGATGTGCCCTACTGGCCTGAGGAACTCCCTTAAATCCTGGAAGCAGTCCTAGCCTGTTCACCTCTCTGAAACCAGATTAGCCTGTGATCTGGGTCACCAAGGTTGGTGCCTCTCTTATTCACCTCTTTATTCTTAGCACTGATCACATAGCAGGGATCTCCTAAGTGTTTGTTGAATGAATGAGCCAATAGATGAAAGAAGTCCTCATGTCCTGGAGTCTCAGGTCCTCCTTGACCCAAGGGAGGCAATCCAGAGTTTTTAGATACTCTTGAATTATTGCCCATACTCTTTGTTAACAACCGTCTGGTTGACTCATTTGTGCTTTGGTTTTTCCAATTTGATGACAAAACTGAGTGTCAGGTCCAGTGTGGCTCCCAGCCTCCACATCCGCTTCCTCCTCAAAACACAACAAACAAAGCCACCCGCACTCACAGCAAAACACATTAAGCTGCTCTAACCCCAGCATCTGTGACTCAACGGGGGGACCCTCTCGCTGCTGCTCTGCCCTAGATTTCAGCCCCTGACCTGAACTCTGGCCTGTGACCTTGAACTGTTGGTCTCACCTTTACCCATGTCTTGAGTGCTAGCTCTCAGCTTTGTTCTTTTGTTTCTGGACCCCAGTTGTGGTCATTTGCTGTTACCTGGCCTCTCTATAAGGCACAGACTCCCATCTCTAACTCCCCACCTGGTGCTTGGGCTGCAGGAATTGCCCAATTGCTCCTAGTGCTGACAGTCTCCCGTCTGCTGGACCTTCCAGGAATGTGCTCTCAGGCTCCCGCTGTTGGACCATTCATCGTGGACTATAGTTACAATTATTTGCCAGGACTGCAATTTCTAGGATACTACACTTTATCCTCTCTCTTCTGGCCTACCCTAGCCTGTGGTAAGCCACTGGGCCCAGATAGAACAAGATCTAAGACACAAGATTTTGAAAAGAATCTGTGACATGCACTTTTTCATCTACTACATGAAGATATGGTGTTCTAACCACTGTAGGCTTACCAGAGGAGCTCAATAAAGATCTCCTGATTGATATAAATAAATAAAATAGAAATTAAAAAACATATAAAATAAATTAAATGATTACATTATCTACATATAAATATATTTTCTTATATATTTATTTATATATATTTTTATATATGAATGAATATAAATAAAATAATTAAAGATGGTCACTCATGAGGTGCCGCCTAAGTTTCTTGTGTTTCAGACTCTATGGTTCTTACCCATCAAACCCAACATCTCTTTCTTTTTTAAATTAAACTTTTTATTTATTCCAGCACAGTGAACATACAGTGTTAAATTAGTTTCATGTGTACAGTATAGCAATTCAACAATTCTGTACATTACTTAGTGCTCATCACGGTTAGTGAACTCTCTGAATAGGTGATGGAGATTAAAGAGTACACTTACCAACATCTCTTTTTTGTAACAAATATTTTATGACTCCCCCTTTTACTATCCTTAAATAAAATTCACAGAGCATAAATATTTTAAATACAGTGTATTATGTAGACACAATTTTCTAATTAATATAATACCCTAAATATAATATAAAGAAGAAACAAAAGGAAAGTAATTCGTAATAAAATAATGTGTATTTAAACATGTACATATGGAAAGCATGAAAAAGTAATCAAATGCTTGCATCGATGTGTGGAATGACAGCCACAAATGCCACTCACATACAGCAGCATTGCTGCCAGCAACGTGATTTTCTCAGTGTCCAATTCTTGGCAAAGTTTTGAACAAAACAAAATATAATCTTCCCTTAATATACATGGTAGTTGTAAATTCATGGAAAATTTAATGTGTATTAAACAGGGCAGTAAAATATGTAAATTGGAATTAGGTTTTAGGCTTAGATAATTATAAACAGGTTTACCTACAGGAATGCCTGGCAGGACATTCAAAAGCCATGTGGGATGCTGCATGATTTTTCAGTGTGTAAGACTGTCCTGTGAACAGCAGACCTCTCGCAGCCCTGGCTCCCACCCCGTTTTCCAACATCTGAAAAATGCTGCTGGGAGTTTCCAAAACACTCTGTAGGGGGCAGTATTACCTCCACTGAGAACTATGGGTGGAGCCGACCTATTCAAAACTATCCTGCCCTCACATCCCCTCTCAGGCAGGACATCTCTTTTGACCTTGAAACCCCCAAGCAAAGGATTTGACTAAGTGCCTGTCTTTACAGTGTTGGCACACCCCAGATCCAAGGGCCAAGGCTGAATGGAGCCCAAGATCTCAGCACTACCCAATCTTGGGGCTATGATGTGCGAGGTTACAGGAAGAGGAGATTTAGTTGCACACTGGAAGTACTGAGAGTTCCCTCTAGCCAGTTTATTAGATTAAAAGGCAAAACATCAGCATTTCCTTACTTTCTGCACCCTATCCTCATTTTGCTCTTTAAACCGTTGAATTTAAGGGTTGATAGTAAATCTGTTCTTCCGCATGCAGTATTTATTTATTTATTTATTTATTTTATTTATTTATTTATTTTTCCACATGCAGCATTTAGATGCATCCCTCACCCTTCCATTCATGGTCTACCACACCACCCTTTCCTTCCCATTTCTCCTAACACACATGGCAAGACACCCTCACTCCAGGCCCTCCTTCCTCAGCCTTAAATTGCTAGTCCTGGCTCCCAGCTGGCCTTCCAGCTGCATTTCTATGTAATCTGTGGAGGCCCCAGCTGTTTTCCGATGGTTCATTCTGAATGGTTTTCAGTGACCCACCTCGTGTAATTTCTGGTGTAACCCGACATCTCCTACACCTTTGGCTCTTCACCATCTACCTTCTGTTTCAGCAGAACATCTTGGTTGAACATCCACTCACATGGCATGGAACTCTATCCTCTGGAGCTTTCCGATGGCTGTCTACCTGGAACGGCTTTTCTCCTTCCTTGGCCCTAGAACACACTAACTGCCCTTCAGACCCAGCTTGAGTTCCACCTCCTCTGGGAAGCCTCCCTAAATTTTCTCTCCCCCTGAGTTCTTAACACTATTCTCATACCGAGTCTCATTTGCTTCACCTTGGAAACAAAAGTCCTTTGGGGATTCTTCAGTGGCCCCAATGGCACCTAGGAACTTGTCACGGGTCCCCTGATTGTTCAACACATATTTGTGGTGTTGCAAACTCAAAAGAAAAGGAAGTGATAGACTGATCTCGTATTTGAAATATTTGGGGAGAAGGTCCCCAGCGTGTCCTTCAGAGTCACTTCGTTTCTCCTCAACTAAAGGAGAATTCCCTCAGGAAACCAGCCTGCTCAGAGGACTATGTTCCCCTCTTTCAGTTGCAACATTGGTGCAATGAAAGTAGAGACAGAACTTCGTGGTGGCTCTGAAAACATTAACTAAGACAATAATAAATTAACACAATAGTCGACTAATAGCACCGTGATGCTTTCATGTATGAATTGGAATGTGAACACTGAGATTTTCATTTCATGGTTGAAAAATACACGAGTTGACCCAAATACTAATGTCTGCCTTTCCGTCATTTACATATCATGGGTCAGTAATCATTTCTTGCCTAAATGGCTTTCCAAATGAAAAGCTGTAATATTGTAATGGTTTATCATATTTACAAACATCGCATTGTGCTACCCACTTGGTGCTTTGGATTCGCAAACAAGCAGATCCCATTCTCTGAGAAGGCAGGGGCAGTGCCTGAGAGGAGTGAACAGAGGTCCCCGAGGAGAGATCCATTTGTTTTTTTCCTCCCTGACCTGCACTAGTCCGAGATCCTCTCCTCTGCTGGGACCTCCTCCAGCCACCTCATTTCTCCTTCGGGCCATTGGGTCACCAGGGGCCAGGGAAGGCTTCTGCCTATGTTTCGATGAGAAGGCAAGACATCTAGCGGCTTTGCAAACATCTCTTTGGGACGTGGGGACTACTGAGAGCTGAGTGTGATATTTGGGAAAGGTAATGCAACCTGATTTTTATTGAAGTTTGGAACAACATCACGTGAACAATGTAAGGTGGCTTCCCCCCTCATTTTAATCCCAGGGTAATCCAAATCAGCACATGACTTAACCTACACCCCATCCTTGTTCCTGGACTTCTTCACAGTGTCCTGAGTTACCTGCTCCATTGGGTGTCTTGCTGTTGTTGTCATTGGGCGCCGTGTCTCTTAGAAATCTGTGTTTTTAAGAGATAATAGAGTTAGAGCCATAGATTAAATGAGGAGCTGGAATAGCGATTACACCCTGGCCCAGCAGGCTTGGTGTACACATCGGCCTTGCTCTTTAATTATAACTTGGGGTGGAATGTCCGCAGCGAGCGTTTGTGGGGACAGTCCCCCCCCCCAATCTTCGTTCACACACACGCACACACTCAGCTCAAAGTGTTCCCTAGCCAACACCTCCTTCACCGGGCTTCTGTTGCTCCTACTTTGGCAGACACTTAAAAGGAAACTAAGGGAAAAAACGCTGAGGTCATTTATTAGACTCTCCTGTGAATTTGGTTTCAGGACTAGAAAGCCGTGCAGTAGTTGTGTGATTTATGAAATCCCTCCCGCTGCTGCTTTTCCTTATTTTTAGGGTGATGTACAAGAAGTGAGGTAGCTAAGAGTTGACTGGTCGCATTTCACACCATCGCCTGTGAGTCCTGGGACGGAAGGGCATAAAAACGATAATGTGGACAGAGACGTCGTGGGGAGGGATTTAGCTGTTAATCGAAATTTCTCCTTCAGACCCTCTGGGAAAAAAAGGCTACCTTTCGAAGGATGAATCTCTTTGTTTTCTATTTGGCCCCCATGTTTTAAAAAGGTTAAGGTTGTGTGTGCACATGTGCGCACACTTGTGTGTGTCTGTGTGTGTGTGTTTGTGTGTGTCTGTGTCTGTGTGTGTGTAAGAGAGGAACAGGCCGAAAAGGAGGGAGTGGAAAATAATTGTTATCATCCCAAAGACCTTCTTTTCTAGCTGGCTGCAGCTCTGTTTATGAAATGCCATAACAAAAGTGAGCTCACGCCTGTGTGCCTCTATGGCGCAAGGTTCCTGGGTGCCAGATGGGCACTCTGTGACTGTATGAGCGTGGATTATTTCATTTCCTACATCTGGGACTCCGAGCGGCTGCCCAGAACGCCACAGGAGAGAGGCACTGCTTCTCAGCTGGGGGCACCTACCTTCACTGGGGATCCCAGAGCAACCGAGGGGACGAGGCTGGCAGTTCCCAAGTGAAATGTAAAAGTTCACACACACCAGGGCCATGGGGAAACTTTTAGAACCCAGATCAAGATAGAAATAAACAATAACCATCAGCTGCAGTTAAAAAAAAAAAAAAAAGGAAAGGAAAGGAAAGAACAAATGAAAACAAACCATAAGCATCTTCCTGTCTGGCCTCGGAAGATGTTTTGGGAAAAATGTTTCGTATTTCAGCTTTGAAATTCCACTGTGACCTTCTAGTCACACACCTCTCCGTATTGTGAGTGGTACAGATAAGTGAGCCGAAATGGTCTGAGGAGCGCAGGCATCTACCACAGCCTCTTGGCCTCTTTATCACTTTATTTCGATTAATGGGATGGGGTGTATTGGTGTGAAATAGTAGCAATAATTTCCTCTTCCCAAGTACTGTACCGAAATGGAGTGTACAGCAAGCAGAACACTTAACGCCGTTCAGAGGAATACAGAGGACGGAGATTCTAAAAAGCAGGTTCTTCCTGTTTGGGGGTTTATTGTTGAGAATCCTCACCATCACCTCCATTCCTTTCCCCTCAAAAATCGTTATCCCAATCACTCAATTTGTTCTGTAGGAAAAAAATTTTTTACAAGAATATGTGACAATGTTAAAAAAAAAAAAAAATCTGACAGTTGACTTAAACTCCTTTGCATAAGATATTTACAAACCACAGCAGATTAAAGGGGGGTTTTATGCATTTTCACATCCTGCTTGGTTTAAAGCAGCAATTTTCTGCAAGGACAACAGAGAAAAAAAACATGCTTTACACTGCTTATATTAATTACATTTTTTCATTACCCGTCATGTTTTCTGCAGGCTTGTGTATTATTACTGCAAAATGTAATGAAATAGAAAAGGAAAAAAGAATGGACTTCTGGGAAATTTTCCAATTCTTGAAATGCAATGTTAATTGAGAGCTATTTTTAGGGCTGCACAGATAGTGCAGGACCCAGTGCCATCAGTACAAATGGGTCCAGTCCAGGTGCAGCTTCCCCAGTGACAGCCTAGGTCTCTGCCGCTGGAGAGCTTGGAAACCTCCATGTTGCTTGATGCCAAGTCTACCGAAGGGCATGGGAGGATTGCTGCAGATAAGCTTCCCACAAAGGTAACAAAGAAAAGTGAAGGGAGATGAAGGTAGAGCCCTCTGGAGCTCAGGCCACAGTGATTCTTGGTAGCGAATTCCACCCTTCTCATCAACCTCCATTCCATCAGAGGGAAAGAACACTAATAAGTCTTAAGGAAAACGCTGAAATGGTTTCCAAGGCCCGTAAAATGAAGAATCCCAAAAGTACCCATGGACCGGTGACAGACAAGACCCTTTATCAGGAACCTTTTTCCCCTGCTAGAGAATTGCAACTTCTTAGTCTTGCATATGTGCTGCCAAGGATTTGATGGAAGTTGTCTGAGAACCAGGAACTTGATGGATTGGAGAAATAGTGTTCCTGCTATTACTAAACCAAATAGACCATAGAACTGACTTCCTGTTTGATTTGTCTGAATAGGTGACTCTGGAATCCACTGATGCCTTTCTGTATTACTTCTGTGCCCCAGAATCCCATTTCCTGATGTAGTGTTGGAACCAACCCTGCCAATGATGGAGAGACATAGTAAATATGTGTACAGGGGCCAAGTGTTCTTTCAAGGAAGGTCTTAGAATGGCTTCAAGGAATTTAGAAACTCTGAGCTCATTTGAAAACCGTCAATCTCAACACACCATAAAGCATCAGAGGCTGTCTGAGTGTCCTAGCCACACTCCTAAGTCTTAAACTCTTGCAAAAGCAGTCTGGAAAAACAAAAACAAAAACAAAAACCCCAAACTTTACTGCTAAAACCCCTGAATTCCTATAATTCTTTTTTTTTTTAAATATTTTATTTATTTGTGATAGACATAGAGAGAGAGAGAGGCAAATACACAGGCAGAGGGAGAGACAGGCTCCATGCCAGGAGCCCGACATGGGACTCGATCCTGGGGTCCCAGGATCGCGCCCTGGGCCAAAGACAGGCGCTAAACCGCTGAGCCACCCAGGGATCCCAAATTCCTATAATTCTTATTATTACTTCCACTTTGATGAAGTAAACACAAATGTCCATAAAAGTCATCGGGCCAAAGCTTGCTTTAGGCTATCAGACTTAGAAATCCAGTTATGAGCAACATTTCACCCACATGGGGGAACAGGAAAGAACAAAGGGTTAGTATTTTCCAGCCAGTAGCCTTCTCTGAGCTATGAGGCAAATACCCTGCTTGCCCGTCCCATCTGCCCCAGGCTGTCCCTCCAGGATCTCTGTCTTGAGTCTTGTGCTCACTCTGAAGTCAGCATATTGCGACCTCTACTGCAATGCTGTCATCAGATGCAAGTTGGCTGTCTGCCCCAAGACTATTGCTTTGGCGCTGATTGACACATTCTTTGGGGTAAAACATGTAATAGAGAAATTCCAACATTCTAGGAGTTTCTTCCAGTAGCAAAAGTCAATTACAAGAGCAATTGGTAAAAATCAGTGGTATGCGGAATGAGAAGGCAAAATGGAAATTGTGCATAAGAACCAAAAGCTTATCGCTTGGTAGAGAAACATAAGTTTCCATTCCCCATTGCCTAGATTCAAATCAAGATTAACCCCGCATAGTTCCTGTCTAGCCTGGCCCACATTCAGTAGCATTTAAGGCTGAGCTAACTGACTGGTAAGTATTTTTGGCTTACATCTCCTGCTCACTGCAATGATGGATCAGGCAATCTTCTAATTTGCCCCTGGTTTACTCCAGCTACCCCACATCTCAATCACCTGCTACTCCAGATTTGCCTCTTTGGACTTCTGTGATTATTTTAATTGGTAGAGAAGTTCATTTGTATATTCTTAATCTGTAGAACACCTTCCTGGAAAACTCAATCCATTCTGCTCCCTGGCTGAGAAGGTCTTTCCGATGGCCACCTTCCCCACACCCTTTCTTCCCATCTGTGTATGCCTAGGGGCAAACCAGTTTTCTTTGATTACAATCCATCCCACCACCATCACCAGGACAGACTGGAATGTTCAAATAGCCAGTCAACTAAAAGGATTTCACAAGAGCTGTTTAAAATATGTATATTCAAAGCACTACATGTACATGATAAAATAAGTAATATCATAAGGGTTTATAGTAAAAAACCACAATCTTACCTTTTTCATTCTCAATGCCTAACCCCTCTCCCCACACATAATCGTTTTAATAATGTATGCTTATTTATTTATCTATTTATAATGTTCTGGTGTTGATCTTTTTAATTATAATAGGGTTATATGTCTATTTTTCTCTTTTTTTTCTTTTAGATTTTATTTATTTATTTGAGAGGGGGGAGGGAGAGCATGAGGAAGAGGGAGAAGCAGACTCCCCATGAGCAGCGAGCCTTCCCTAGGGCTCGATTCCACAGCCCCAAGATCATGACCTGAGCTCAAGTCAGACGCTTAACTAACTAAGCCACCCAGTGCCCCTCTATTTTTCTTTTTATCAGTTTTAAACAATAACTTATTACTCCCTGTTGTGCATGACATTTGGTTCCCTTACAGTTTCCTCTTCCACTTTATCTACCTCCCTCTTTCCAACTGCTAATACAGCTTTAAGGTTTGTGTATTGGTTACATTTGTTGTGCTAAATAATATACCCAATGTTTAGTTCTCATTTTGGCAACTTCATATGTGTTTGATAAAGATATCGTGGGCTCTGTCCTTCCCTCTTCCTCCATACCCCCTCCCATTCCACATCCCTGTATCTGTTAATGCTACTTTCCATTGTCAAAATTGATAACATTTCTGTTCTTCTCTGCAGCCATAATTAGGCCTTAAGTAGGGGTGTCTAGAGACTGACTATAAGAGTTAATAACCTATAATCTATAATGCAGGATTTATGTGATCATAATTATATAAATATCTCCACTTGTGGACCAATCTTTCTTTCTTTCCTGAGACATCCACCCAGCTGTGTCTGAATTTCTGCTCCCATCTGGAAAGCTTGCTCTTTAGCCACTGCCCACTTGCCTGCTGACATGCCCCTCTGCCCTTCCAGGTGAGAGTCATTGTTTCCTGGGTCTCACCTAGGAGCCTTCATCCTTCATGAAGTTTTCCATTTTTCTGGAGTTCACTCTCAATTACCTTCTTCAGAATTATAAACTATCATTACTTACATGCTAGATATGTCCTTCTCTTCTCTGCTTGACTGGTGGTTTGGCTGGGTATAGAACCCAATAATCAAAACGATTTTGCCTCAGAACTTTGAAGACATTGTTCCATTGTCTTCCAGCATCCAGTGTTGCTAGTGAGAAGTCAAAAACCTTTCTGATTTTCATTCCCCAAAAAGCACCTGTTCTTTTCCTGTGTCATTTCTCTCAGAAGTTTCTATTTTTCCAAGAGTATCATAAATATATGTCTAAATATGGACAAAAACTGGGTTTAAGGCATTTTGATAGAAAGATCTATTTAGAAAGGGTTAGAAGCAGAAGCCATAAGCCATGCTTTGGCTTCTGAAACTCACATTGATATTAGAGAAGAAATAAAGTCTCTGACAAACTGAATTTGGAGTGTAGAGTTCAAATATAATAACCAAATAAATAAACACATCTTTTGGGGGAAATGCCAAAGTCACTAATTTTATAGTTACTTTTTAAATGCCCTCAAAGGCTGTCAAGTGGAAGTTATCCATTCCTTATTCATGAGGTAGAAAAAAGAGGTTGGGTGAGAAGGAAAGAAAATGCCTAGATTTTTGACATTTTCTTAGATCTACCAAAAAAACAAAATTATTTGACTGCATTTTAAGAGAACGATGTATATAATCAAGAGAGCTCAAGGAAGAAAAGATGTAATGAAGCATTTCCTTAGATAGATTTTGCATAAATACCTCATCATATAGCAAATGAACCTGGGTTTTAGATCATACAGATCTGGAGGGGAATTCTGGCTCTGCCATTTTTTAAGTTATGTGACTCTTGAGCAAATTACTTGAACTCAATAAATGTTAGTTTCCTGCCTCACTTAACCCTAATGCTATTGGTTCAACATTGAGGCTTGGTGAGTTATAAATATTCTGTATCCAGTGTACTGTGATGAGGTACAAAGGATGGGTTTATAAATGTAACAGAAAGTTAAATTGGAAGTTTTGACTGATGCACCAAGATACAATTGATGCTGCATTCCAAAGAAAGTGCTAGACCATATGCAGAATTTCCAAAAGGAGAAATACAGAAGAACCAATTGCATAATCCTTGAAATCTGTCATTCCCATTGAAGATATAAAAGGGCCCTGAAAGTGGAAAGTAAGGAAGGATTTTGTGAGAAGGATTTTAGAAGATCCTTTGGGATTTGGGGACTCCTAGTCTCCTAAGGAAGGTTGGTGAGCTGTGGAGACCTTGACGTGTATCTCCTACAGCTAGGAAACAAGTGACCAATGCCTAGGTTATATCTCAAGAAGCTAAAATGGCCCCTGGATGCAGGTATAGACTAATAGACTACATGTAAGACGCAACTACTCACCAAGGTTTGTAAACACTAAGACCTTGATGTAGAAAGCTCAGGACTGTTTAAAAAGGGATCTGATGAAGGAGTGGCTTGATGGACTGAGGAGACACAGAAGAATTATCTCCTAATTTAAATACATCTGTCTTGAGCTTTATCATGTCTATTGGCACAATCCCCTTCTTTCAGTATATATTTCTATGCTGCCCAGAGTGAACTTTGTGATTTGTGATTCCATATTCACAATACATCTGCAGCGATTCTAAGTTATCATCTAATTAAAATAGTAGCTAGCATTTATTGAGAACTTTTCATGTGCCACTGTTCTGAATGCCTCATACCTTTTAACTCACAACAGTCCCAGGAAGTAGGCAAAAATGCCTATAAAATATTGCTATCTCATGATGAAATGGAGGCAAACAGGGTGACTTGCCCACTGATTCATAACTAGGAAGTGGTAGAGCTAGGATTCAAGCCAGGTAGTCCAGCTCTAAGGCCTGAATTCTTAACCATGATGACATTTTCTCTCTAAAGGCTTGGCAAGAGCAGTTCCAAAGCAGTAAGTTCCTTTCCTTCCATTTTCAGCAAATATGGCAATCTTTCATCATTCCAACTAATCTTTTTAAAGTTTAGTGCTAATTTGGAAAGCTCCTACCAAGCAAATAAAATGAAAATTTCAAACCTCATAGAATGACTTCTCAAAATGAAGGTGGTGTACGAATGGAATGGAGGAAAAAATAAACGAGTAAATACAGTAGTTGGTGTCCAAAACTGGCCATTCATCAAGACATGTCAACAGCACCCAACTTAAGTTTGATGAGTTCAATATTTTCAGGACTAGCAGAACTTCTCATGACCTGTATAATTGAGCAGAACTTCTTGGTTAAGATGGGCCTGGGGCTGGACCTCAGCTCTCAAGGCTAAATTTCTTCATTCCATAGTTCTTCCAGGTCACTGTCAAAACCACTGGTAATTTTACACTGCAGTGATCTGTGCCTTTTCCTGGCCTGAGGATAAATAGAAAACTTAACAGTTCTGAGAGCTGTTGACACCATGTACTCAGAAACACAATCAGAAAATGTTAAAAGAAACCCTTGAAGGATGTGAATGAAGGATGTGGACATTCGCACATGGGAACTCCCCACGTGGTGCCAGCCTTGCTCCCCAGCTCTGTAGCCAAAAAAAAAAAAAAAAAAAAAAAAAGAGGTCAGAGAGGGAGCCAGGGTGTACGCCTGAGGCTTTAATAGAACACAATAAAGGACGAGCACTTCTGGCAAGGCTTTAAATGTCCATTCATTGATAAGCAGAGGATTCTGGGGTGCTCAAGAAAGGTGGCATTACATTCAGACAAGGGATGCCTTTGGGGTGATTAGGAAAATCCAATTTCTCCCTAACCACTGTCAAAAGTGGTCGTTTGCTCTCCTATTTGACAAAAACACCCTGAGGCATTTTTAAAGTCATTTTCCTCTTTATATAGCCCACCCAACCTAAGCTCACACACTTACAGAATAGCAAAAGAGGTGCGGATGTTTTCTGAAGCCTTGGATACTTGGTCTGACAACAGGACTGCTTGTTTGACCTGAGAACAGGTACTACCTTGTGATCTCTGTCAGTAAGAGCAATAAGGAAAAGTTAAGAAAAGGGAAGGAAGGGGTGGCTGGAGGTAGAGAGAAAGTGAGCTATAAATCCTGGCTTTGAAACATACACTAAACAGGTGCACGAGGGCTCAGACCTAAATCCACTCCAGCCCTGGACCCTACTCCAGTACTCTCATATCAATATATCTGGAGTCTTTCCCTCTTTAAGTACAATGAAAGACATTTTTAGTTTTTTCTTTCAGAATTACAAGAGTCTCAGGATGTTTCTTATTTGCCAGGGATAGATGTAGACAGCAGCATTCTCAATTTAATTATTACTCACTCAAAATACATGGCTTTCATTCTTTCCTTCACTCACTCAAAATATAAACAGCAAGTGCTGATCTAGGTACAGGAAATTATCTGTGAATCTCCTGTGCTTAGTCCATGGGAAAATGAGGGATGTGTAATATGTTACATGTGAAGGCAATAACAGAAGTATGTGCTTGATATAGTGAGTGCGGAGAGGACAGGGTAATTAAATAATGGGAACAGGACTCAGGACCCAAAGTATTCTGACAAATAATGACTTAGAAGGAAAAACAGGAAGGGACTAAGGTTTTCCCTCATTAACATAAGGATTTAGTTTTTGGTGCATACTCATCTGAGCCCTCATCCTGCTGTCAACATGGGTTTCGTAGGTCTTCCACTAAGCCCTTGGATTCAGATGCAATGTGAGTCTCAGGAACAGGGAAAGGGGCTGTTGAAGCTATTTTGCAGAGTTAAAGAAATCAACAATGGGACTATGAGCAATGGCCTTTGACAAGTTCTCGTGTTCAGCTCAAGTGCAAGGGAATGTGTTACTCTAGTGGAGAACAACACACCTGCCAAGGGTCCATCCTAGAGGTGAGACACGGTGAGGGAGGACTTCTGGGCTTGGCGATGTGCACACTGAACTCTGCTCCACAGCAAGCGGAGCCATGGATAGGATTCTACTGCAGCAGCTGAAAAGGGATGATTAAGAGGCAGCATAAGTCGCATGGATCCTGTCCTAGCATTATGCTTTCTGAAGATAATGATGATGAACGAAATGACGAATGAGCTATGATATTCCTATAAAAACCCTCCTGTCCTCTCTAGCCTTCTTTTCTTCTCCTATTCTCTTTCCTGTCTCTAAATCCATTTCTCTAACTCTTTGATGATTCAGACCCCTTTTCCTATAAAGACAACCTGAAAATGTCCTCCACATTGGCTCCAGAGCCACCTGAAGCCTGTCTCCCTTGCTAATGACAATGCCTGCCCAGCTGACACAAGCCATTTTCACATGGAGTATTTGATGGTTCTGTGTTTTGTTCTGATGATTGTTAGCTCTTTTGGTTCATTGGTGTTGGAAATAAATCACATCTAACCTCTTTTGTACTAAAATTAACTGTCTCCTTGGACTGATTATCTTGCCCTTGGTCTCTGTGGAGTTGCACCCACAGGATCTTCAACGTGCCTGGCAGCCCGAATGGTTCACTGAAGTTACGTGTTAGGGGCAGCAAGGTTGGCTTTCCCAAGCCCTGGTCAAGAGCACTCTGGCTCTCATAAAAACTGCAGAAAATGCTTCAGTAAAGTTCAGAAACAAAGCAGGAAACAGAACCCCTCTCACATATATGTGTAGCAAAGGCTCTGGTGGAGCAGGAAACTAGAGTATTTTGAACATGTTCATCTGTCTAGTTACTAAATGGGTTTACTTTTCTCAACAGTATATTATAATTCCCCTTTGGAACTTGTCAGAAATATTTTTTTTTCCTGGTAAAATTGCTTTTCTTAAAGAAAAAAGAACACAATTCAAGCACAAAATAGACAAAAATCATAAATCTTATCATTTTTAAACCTGGTAAACAGGTAAAGCCTTGGCCACAATTTAACGCATAAGCAAAGGTTCTTTTTCAGAGGGTAGGGAAGGTGGTCTACAAAAAGAGAAAAAATAGTTTGATAGCCTCAACAGGGGAGGAAGTGGGACAGAAGTGATGTCAACTGACAAGCAACTCCTCCATTCCTAATTTCAAATGCTGACTAAACTAAACCAATATGCACTGCTTAGCACCTGAAATGGTCACCCCTGTTGTGGAGGTAAGGACAACCACGTGCTGGCCTGAATTTTCTTCTTCCCCATTTCCTACACCATTTGGATGTTCCACCAACCTCTCAGATTTGTCTCCCAGTTCATTCTCTGGCTCTTTCTGTACTTTCTTGATTCTAAATGTGGACTCTCAAATTGAATTCAGCATGCTCAAAATCCTAGAACCATTAAAAAATTTTTTAAACTTCTTTCTTTTCCTGATTTCCTGATTCCTACTAATAGCCATGCCATTCTGCTACACATATATGCTTGAGACCTGAGTAACAAACATTAGCCCCACCCCTGCAGAGCACTCTGATTCAGTAGTCTACATTATGACCCTCTCCTGCTGAAAAGTCTACCCATGCTTCCTTTTCAGCTCTTATATGACAATGTTCCAATTGCTCCTTTACGATTCCAGTTTACCCAGATGTTAAAAGGCCTCTATCATAAACCAGCTTCTCACTATTGAAGGAAGCCGCAGCTCTAGCCATGCCTGTCCCCCAAAGGCATCTAGCTCATTGCTACTTCCAAGTCTTTGTTCATGCTTTGCCCTCCATCCCGAATGCCTCATCCTTCTCTCCATGTATTTAAACCCTTCCTGTTTACCATAGTTTAGCTCAAGATCCACCTCATCTATGAAGCTTTTGGGGCCACTCAAGTTTATGGTGGTCTCCCTTTCCCCCCTGAGCATCTATGGCAATTACACTCAGCACTACTCATTTGGCACTTAGCATTTCCTCTCTTGTATTACCATTAATCCAGCAGACATCTTTGAGCACCTACTATCTCTGCTATGACAAGCTCTGTGGTATTTGCTGTTCATAAAAGGCTAATAAGAGACAAGAAGTATAAAGGAGAAGTGAGGATGGGTAGAAAAAGTAAATCCAAGAGAAGGAATCTTTTAAATAAAAGAAATGTGAATATATCCTGCACCATAGGAAGGAGAGCCACTTATAAGTTGTTATCTCTTGGCTCCAAGCCCACCCTTTTACCCTCCACTTTGTGGTGCTGGGCTGGGACTCTGCAAATATCATTTGTGCTTTGCCAGTTGACTTCCTGTGAAGCCCTGTTAATAGGGAGTGCTAGATGGACATAAAGGTGGGAGGAGGAAGAAGGGCCTTGCTCCTTCCTGTCTACTACCTGTTGCTTCCTGTGGGCTTCCTGTCTGTCTATGGTTCCCACAAGCATCACCCCAGCCATATTTCTTCACTCTCTTATTGGAAGTTACTTGTGGTAGCAGCAGCTGAGTCCAGTTTGAAGTTTTTCCAACTCAAAGAAAAACTATGACATTTGACAAATTCTCTCTGCACCCCCATTCCTCTTCCCCAAGACACATGACAACTGGGGTGTGCTTTCCTCCTCAGAGTCTGGATTCTTTTTCTAATGAGAAACATCAGCACCAACTAAACATCACCTTCTCCTTGGAGGTCTTACTTGTACCTCCTTGGACTCCTCCTTTAAGCTTCTAAATTTTAATAATTATAGTCTCTTCTTTTTCTTCCCTCAGCCCTCAGAGTGCTAAATGCTTCCTCCTCTCATGATATTTTCTAGTCCCCTTTGTACTCTTTCAGTTATCTAGGTTACACTTCTTTTATACTAAATTCTCTCAATTTGATAACTAGAATGGTTTCTATTTCCTGACTAGGCCCTAACTAATACAGAATGAACTAGTTTAGGGGCATAGATTAATGTAATACAAAGTAATGTCACCAAAAAACCAAGAGATACATTAAATATTCAAACAGTTTTTTTTTTTTTTTAAAGGGGAAAAGTAAGGGAACGAGAGGAATAAAATTCTGAGGGGGCAAATTACATCTAGTTCTATCACTAATTACATTAAATGTTAATGATACAAAATGCTCAATAAAAATGCAGAAATGATCAGAATTGATTTTTTTAAATGCAAAATCCTACAATAATTTACTCTATAAGAGACACTTGAAATATGATAATACACATAGGTTGAAAATAAATGGATGAAAAAGGGATATATAACACAAACAGTAAGCATGGAAAGACTGGAGTGGCTATATTAATAACAGACAAAAAAAGGCTTCAAGGCAGAGTATATTAAAGGTAAACAAGGACAGTTTATAATGCATGCAGAGTAAATCATCAGAAAGAGAAAATAATCATAAATTTATAGTATATAACAGCACTTAAAAATATATGAAGCAAAAAAATGACAGAATTAAAGGAAGAAATACACAATCACAATCATGGGAGATTTAAACGTCCTCTCTCAACAAATGCATAGACCTAAAAAAAAATCATTATATAAATAGAGAGTCTGAATAATACTATAAATGTGACCTAATTGATATTTATACAATGCATCAACCAACAACTTTTTTTCAAGTGCAATTGTATATTCATCCAGAGAATACATATGCTAGGCCATAAAAAAAAAAAAATCCAAAAAATTTAAAAGTCAAACACCATGGTAATAGCAGAGAATTAAACTGACATGCAATTTGAACTCAGCCCCAGATAGTAAAACAGTAACAACACCATCAATAACATTACCAACCACCCTTCCCCCACAAAAAAATCCACACCAAAATACATTACTCTGAATGTTCAGAATATCTGGGATATAATGGGGTGTCAAATTAAGGAGCAAGTCACAGAAGCTTCTAGATGGAGAAAATTAGGCTCCTTATAAAGAAAGTAACCCAACTGACATCACACTCATCAATAGCAATACCAAATTTTGGAAGAATGGGGAAATGTCTTAAAACCTTAAGCGACAATGACTTTCAGTTTAAAATTCTATTCCCAGTCTGTCAGTCATGTGGAGGAAGAATAAAGACGTTTTAGACATGCAAAAACTAAAACCTTATAATGCTTCAGAAAGTTATCAGAAAACATACCTCAACAAAAAAAGAATTAATCCCAAAAAAGGAAGAAGAAAGAAGACATAAAATCAAGGAAACAGGTCGAAAGGAGACAAAGACATCATATAATGACACCTGTGTCAGCAAGAAAAAAAATCTACACTGGAGCAAGAGAGAAAAGTTTCTGAGAGAAGTTGTCTAGAAAAGTTAAGAGCTGCTTTATATGAGTTCATGCACAAAAATTTGTATTTATAGTACAGATATTGGAACATTTGGAAAATTAATCATAGATGAGTGTAGAAAGAGACATAAGAAAAAAATGAAGCTATTTTCATTTCCAAGAGAAACAGAGGGCAGGAAAAGGAAGGAAACACAGTTGAAATGTGCTACTTGGCTCATCATTGAACAATAGTTGCATGTGAATAATAAACTAAAATTATTTTATTTAAACAAGTATGTGAAGGGGAAAGGCACAGAGTTAAATTTTTCTGTTATGACAAAAATACGGTAAAATATTTCTAAAATTTATCAGTCAAGAAATAAGCATATTATTTAGATTAAATGAGTTAACAGCACTTAGAACAGTGACTGTTACCTGGTAAGCAATATTGGCTATTATTAGAAATATGAAATTAAATATCAGGGGAAAAAGCTAGAAGAATTGAGAGTGGTTGTCTCTTGGGCATAGTATTCAAAATGAGAAGTAAAACTATTCTGGTTCATTAGAAGCTTTTTGGAATTACATAACTTTTAAAATAATACACATGCATTACTTTTATAAAATAAAAATTAATAATAAAACAGCTATGTTATAGAATAAATATAAACCAAAATGTGAAGGCATTGTAAATGAGGAAGTAAAAGGTAATTTATAAGTATGGTGAGTGTAAATTTTAAGGAACAAAGTGTATATTGTAAAAAAAAAAAAAAAAAAAGCCATATTAAGCTCTTTCATACACTTTTGAGTTAAAAAATAAAGAATTTTTAAAAAAATCAATTATACCCAAAACCAAGAAATCTATTCCATAAACAAACAAACAAAACAAAACAGAGAGGCTTCTCTAAAAAGAGATACTGAAAACAAGAGAAACAGATGGGAAACCAGGGTGATAAGTGAAAACTAAAACTGGAATTCCAAGGCACAGCATGGGCACAAGTCACCCAGATGAAGCTAGAAGTCAGGATAGTGCTTTACAGTCATTAATAGCTGACAAAATATGTCTATCCATCAGCCCGACTACAGGAAAAAAAAAATTCTCCTGCCCATAAGCAGGAGTAAGCACTGGGTTCTTATTCTAGAACTAGGACCCTACCCTACTCTGCATCCAGGGGAAGAAGCTAGAAATATACCTTTTTGGTATTTTTACCTATAATCAATACTTAGGTTTACCAACATGTCTTACAAATTTTTTCCACACATTTGCTTCTTCCTTCATGGTTGTTTTTTTTTTTTTTTTTTTTTTTTTTTTTTTTTTTAACCAAATACATCTTTTAGTAGTTACTTACTTTTTTTTTTTTTTTTTAAGAAAGAGTTTGTGGTCAATAATTTTTTTTGAATCCCACTGTTGATTGCTAGTTTGTACAGAATTCTAGACTCCTAGTATTTTCCTTTGCCTCTTTGAAAGTTATTCCATAGATGTCTTATAGTCATTGTTGCCAACGACAGATCCGTTGTCAATATGATTATCATTCTAAGTTGTCTCTCTTTTTAAAGTTTTCTTTATTTTTTATATTATGCACTTTTGATATGCACTATGATGTATCTAGGTGGGGATTTTTAAAACTTTGCCCTTCTTGGCACTTCATGGACTCAGTGCCAGAATTTAGAATTGATAGCAGGTGTTCAGCCTTTTCCAAACACCTGTGTCAGGGTGGCAGCAGGGGACACGCTGAAAAACACAGCCATCTTAAGGATAGCTCCTAGGGCACATTAGGCATGCCCACCAAAACTGTCTTCTACAAATAGGCGTGGCCCCACTGTGTCAGGAAAGAATGGGAACAGAGTCTAACAGACGTGAGATGAAGGCCAGTACTGGGAGCTCAACCTAAAACCAGACAGTGTAAGCAATAAGTGGAATTATTAGTCAAGATTGCTCCAGGTTCTCCAACCAATGGAAGGAATGGATGAAGTTGGAGGTTGGGAGTAGAAGGGGTTTAACAAGACTGGTAAGAGAAACTCTCACAAGGGAAAGTAAAGCCCAGGAAAGGGTTTAGGACCAGGAGGGTACATAGCGTCAACTGGTGGATGACTCACAGCAGCTTTCAGGGAGGGAGGAAGGGGGCAAGGGAGAAAGGCAAGAGGTGGCCAGAAGGAACAGGAATGTCATGGCTGGAGGCTTTAAAGGCTGAGCAGTTCTGCATGTAACAAGAGAAAAAGGTTGTCCAGGTGGAATGGAGTGAAAAGCGTTAGAGCAGAGGAAGTCAAAGAGCTGTGTGTCATAGGTGCTGGCAGGAGACTGGGTGAAAAGAGATGCTGAGAGTAGGCTGCTAGGGTGCTCAATGACCCCGAGAGGCACAAGGGAGATGATGGAATCAGAGCCAAGAAGAGTGGTGAATAGAACCAGGACACTGACACAAACCTGATTCAATGGCTCCCACCTCTTTCAGGGTGAACTTCTAACAGCCCCCCCGCCCCGACCCTGGCACATAAGATGGTACTTCACTTCCATCTCACCTCCCACCACTTTCCCTCTGGCTCTTCACTCTTCTCTTGAGCTACTTCCATCCGCGCATGCTAACTCTCCAACCTGGAATTTCCTTTCCCTCTGCCTTTGCCCAGCTGACTCTTGCTCAGTTTTCAGAGCCAAGCCCAAGAGTCATCTCCCCTGGAAAACCTTCCCCAAGTGATTCCCAGCCTGAACTGAACGTCTCCCCCACAGCCCTCCCCGCTCCTGTTGCATGCTAGGCCCCTCTGCCACAGTATTTACCACACCACTAAGGGTGTGGCTGCATCCCACATATTTTGGTGTCCCCAATACCTATTAGGGCTCCCGGTATCTATGAGACTCTCAATACATACTTTTTAAAGCTTATGCATGAATTCCAGGAAGTTTGAAAGAAATTGGGTCATCACTATTAAAGTGAGGAAATCAAAGAAACAATATCAACAAGTATCTCCAAGTGACCTCCAGTAACACGGAGAATCAATACAGTACAGTGCCAGTAGTGAGGAGGGGAGTGAGCACAGGGAGTGAGGGCTGCTGGGAAGGGTATCACATTGACTGATGCGATTGACATGAGACAAGGAAGAGACCTCACTAGATTTGTTTGTACCATGCATGTGATCCTGGCTTACAGGAACAAGAAAGAAAGGAACAGAGAGGCCAGCAACATTTGGCTGTCCACTATACGTCATCTCATGTCATCTGCACACTAGGCCCCCAGGATGGAAACTGACATCCCCATTTTACTGGAAAGCCAGCATCAACGTTCGCCATGGAGTCTAAGTGCAAAGTCACGATAAGTCTGTTACCCTTCCTTCCCAGGTGTAGTGAGATCAGCTGATGACGTCAGGCTTGCACTTCCTCGAGCAGGAAACTCATACAGACTCCTACAAAGGCAAAGGGTCTTGCCTTTTGGGTCTTCATATATCCTAGAGCACCTAGTATGCGTTATAGACTTGTGAGGACTCAATATGTGTTTGTTGATGGAATGAATGAATGAATGAATGAATGAGCAAATGAACAAGTCAGTGAATGGATGAAAGCTGAACTGCAGGAAGTGTAAGGATCAGGCCTTGTCAGTACTTAGCATGCATTATTTTATTTAACCCTCCTGACATCCATAATTACCCTCCATTTTACAGATGATTAAACCGAGGCTGAGAAAGCTTAAGAAATTTACCCAAGGTCACACAGCTCGTAAGTGACAGAGCAAAAGTTTCCCCAGGCCTTTCTGCCTCAGAACCCCCACTCTTAACTACTCTGCTACGTTGTCTCTCAATGAATGAATTCCTCTGAATTAGTGGATTGCTCTGGAGATCTCAGCTTCCCCGTATGAAGACAGATGGTCCTTGATGTCAGGACCATGGTGATGTCACCACTAGGGAAAAAAAAATAAAAGGCACAAAACATGGGGAGATGAGGGTGATTAGTTCAAAATGTAGAAAATCTAAAAATACATTGGCTTTACTTTTAGATATTTGTCCGACAGGGGTGGGACAACCTTAATTAGTGTAATAGGACAATAGGAATTAAATTGGCTTCGTCACAAGACTTTTACAGGATGACACAGACGGTATTAGTACCCAACTTCAAAGATTTGGAAAGATGTTCCTGCTAACACTGGAGAATAGAAACCTGTTTTTCATCAACTAGGCTGGCCTGACAAATTAAGTCTGTGGAGTCATTAGATTAAGATAAGAGCTTATCTCCTAGGCTGACATTTATTCAGAGGTTTTTATACTGCTCAGCTAGTAATTAGTGCTGTTGAATTTTTAACACTGCTTTGTCCAGTCATTCAAAAATTTTAGAGGTGTGTTTGCTTCTCCTGTGTATGTTTTCGGTTATTAAAAATAGAAGAGGAATCCAAGTGAATTACTCTAGAAGGTTTGAATAATTCTTCCAAAAGTTATTCTACAGTGAAACATGCAGCTTAATGACTTATTTGCAGAAGACGGGAGCAGTTCTCCCAAATTGATAAATGTGGAATAAGGAGTTGCCTTTTACTGTGGGATCTATAATTTATTTCAAGGCATACATATTATAAGTTTATTATGTTCTAGTGGAATCATTAAAACTGTGATCACATGCAATAACGGTTTCCTGCTGCTTCACACCCCCAATTCAGCAAACATACTATAGATTCAGGGAACAGCTCAGAGCTGTGGGGTTTTTGTTTTGTTTTGTTTTCGGTTTCTTTCCTATGGTTGATTTGACTGTGAAGGTTATTTTTCCAGTTTTCTTGTAGTTATAATAACAACTTGATGACTCTAGAAAAAACTAATACAGTAATCCCGCACGAGTATCTCGACAGTCGGTCCAACAACCAATGCACACATACTATAGACTTTCAAATGCTTGGTTTGCAAGATTCCAAGTTCTATGTTGAAATACTAATTAGTTGGGTTTTTTTGAAATACTAATTAGTAATCAGACAGGTAAGACCCCTGGTTTTAAGAGAGTTCATCACGTGGCTAAAGTTGTATCCTGTTACCATCACATCATTTATTTTGTCCTAAGTGGGACATCTCTCAGCACTCAACATATTGCATTTGCCACTTTAAAAAAAAAAAAAAAAAAAAAAAAAACAACGTGGCAGAGAGAATTCCACAGGGATAAGTGAAAGTATTTGACTGTTCTCGTTCACCTTAACAGCAGCCTCCAGGAAGCCTCAGAGAAAACCCTACATACTTCAGAGATTCACTTTGGAAGGTGAGTTCTCTTTCATTAAAATGTGGCCTGTGTAATCTAGTAGTGAACAAACTTCAGTTAAAGTCGCTTGCTAAGCAGCCTCTGGGTGCACCGGGTACCCCACTTACCGTCACGCAAACACCCTGCCGCTGTCTCGGAAAGCGTTTGAAAATCCTCGCATCGGTCATGGCACACAATCACCCTTCCTCAAGGATGCAGTTTATCTCACCAAGTGAATTCAACTATACTCTTGGCACCCCTGGAATGTACCGGAGGGAGCACTTTGCCGCTTCGACAAGCCGTTGAGCCTCAGTTTCCTTAACTGAAAAACACAGGATCGTCTTTAAGTAGACCTGCCAGGGTCCTGCATCTCAGATCGGTGATCTGACCTCCAAAGTGGAGGAATCCTGAGAGGCCAGAGAAGAGTAGTAAAGGAGACACCACTGAGTTTAGATTCACCTGAGGAAACTAGAGATTAAGTTCAAAATAGTAAAACAGGAACTCTTAAATTATGTGATTCTACTTTGTCACGGAAGTCACGGTAGACCTGTTGGATAAATGAATGAATGAGTGAGTGAACGAGTGAACTGATGGAGGGGTAGCATGGGATATTGGGATTCGGAGTCAGACACACCTGTATTCAATTCCGACCTCTGCCGTTTACTTGCTCTGTGCTCGTGGAAAATACTTAAACCTTCCCGGATCTGCTTCTTCACTAGTCAATCAAGCAAAAATAACCAGCCCACAAGGTTGTGGGTAGGATGAACAAAAGCCTACAGGAGCACAAGATAGGGGCTCAAAATAGATTTGTTTTCATTTCTTCCCCTCTCCCCCCCACCCAGGTTGTTTTGTTTTGGTTTGGTTCCATTTTGCTTTTTGTTTGTTGGCTTGGTTTTTATTCTCTGGTCCCACATGCGCGAAGTTGTAAAAACGTGACCATCCAGCTTCCAAATTCATGTGCTCGCAACTACCACCGGCACATTTGGTATGCGTTATGATTACCTTTAATGTGTAATGACAAAAGAAGAGGAGAAGAAAGAGCATAAAGCTTCTCTTCCAGCTCCCCATGGGTAATCAGGCCAGGGGAAGGTAGGCGGCATTCAGTGTGTTTACAACCCACTCCATCTCAGTCCTCAGCCTTCGTTAACTCATCCACCCCCACCCCCAGCTTGCCGAAGAGCAACATGTAATTAGAGCACTAACGAGGTCATTTAGCAGAAACCATGGGTAGGGAGTAATGAATGTGCTATCAGGCTCGGAGAACAGCTTGGGCAAAAATCCAAACAGTCCATGTTCAACTCTGATGAGCCGACCTAAACTTGGAAAACAGAGCTTGGAAAAAGGTTAATAATAGGACATCAAAACTGAAAGCCGCCCCTCTAGAGAGACCCAGAGCAGTATTTGGAGCACAACCCTCCAGGAGCCGGGCTGTGCAGGTAGTAGGCTTGGCAGGAGGAGAAGCTGGGTGGCACCCAGTACCTGGCAAGACGGCTTAGGTGCTTCGGTGCCATGATTGGGGGCCTGGACAAGACAAAACCTGGAAGGGACTTCGGAGGTCACCTAATTCCATCTCCCCATTTTACAGATGAGTTTGGAGTGCTCCGGAAAGCTGCATTGGCTGGACCAGCCAATTAGAAACTGACTCAGTCTTACAACCGAGGCCTCCAGATGAACAGGGAGGTGTTTGATTCACCAGTCCGTGCTGTCTAAGGAGAGCACGGTGACATTTAGAAGACCATTTGGACAGTGTACAATGAGGCTTTAAGTGGGGCCAGTTTTACTTGGACCACTTCTAGAGTAATTAAGTCCCAGAAGAATAAACCATCTATTCACCAGTTCGCATTTGGAATTAGCACTCCTAATTGAGTTGCAACTGCTAGCATTGCTGTAGCTTTCAACTGTATAGAAAAGGAAGTAGGGGAACACAAACCCAAAGAAGCCAAATATCTCCAAATCCTTCACCCGCTGATTCCCAAGCTAGGCCTGTGCCCCAACCCCACACCCCGTACCTCTCAGCTCACGGAGGTGGGAGGTGTTGCCTTCGTCTCTGCAGACACCAAGCACCGCCAGAAAGCAGGTTAAACCCAGGGCCACAAGCCATACAACTCTTTTCTTTGGAGTTTATAGATGTTGTTGACGTGAATTTTTAAAATTACTGTGAAAGGATTTTCCCAGTGTGTTCTCCCCCCACAATTAATAGATATTAAAAGTACAACCATGGTCATATAGAGGGTTCTATGAAGGTTTTTTAACATTAAAAAAGAATTTCCGGGGGATCCCTGGGTGGCTCAGCTGTTTAGCACCTACCTTTGGCCCAGGGTGGGATCCTGGAGACCGGGGATTGAGTCCCCCATCGGGCTCCCGGCATGGAGCCTGATTCTCCCTCACCTGTGTCTCTGCCTCTGTGTGTGTGTGTCTATCATAAATAAATAAATAAATAGATAAATAGATAAATAAATAAATAAATCTTTAAAAAAAAAAAGAATTTCCATGGTCAAAAAGGTAGGGAAACTCTGTTCTGGCCCTTTGCTCCAGATATTTGAGATGTATCCCTACATATTGCTGTTTTTAACAGCATCCTTTTTAAACGCGTGCTCTACATATTCTCAAGTAGAGAAGAAAAAGACTTAGTCACTATCAGTACTCAAAGTGTTAAGTACTGAAGTATTAAATTTCACAGGATGGATTTTGTTCCAAGGATTACTGTTATTTCAACTAGCATTTACTAAGCACGTACCACATACACAACGCTACTAAGGGGTTTGGGAAGAGTGAGATAGAGGATACAATCTCCGTCTTGAGAAACCTACTGTGGATTTGGGCAGGCCCAATGTGCCTACAGAGATAGTGATGAACAGTCATAAGAAAATATATGGCAAATTCTAGAAGTTTCTTATCTCCCAGTAAATACATTTTTGTCTTTCATTTAAAATGGTTACTGAAGAGAGTAGCTTTGAAGTGGCCTCTGGAACCAGGAGGCATTTATTTATTTGCTCTTTTGATAGGTGTCGTGCCTCTCTGGGAACACTCTTCTCAGAACAGCCTCTCCATACAACTGGGTTTTCCCAAGAATTATCCCCCAGAAGTCAAGTTTTCCCCCACGGGTTCTTTTCCTATTTCCTGGGCATTTTATACTGTGCACACCCGGATCCCACACACATGCCCGCTTTGTTCTCCCACAGCCAATAGGAAGCAGGGAGAAAATCTGCCTGACAGGGGATGGTAAGTCTCAGTAGTATGGTACGGTGCCAAAAATAATGTGAGGGTGATAACCGTGCCTGAGGGATGGGGGACTGGGAGGGCAGATCTCATTCCCTTAACACAGTCTTCCTTGTTTGACTTTGAAAACAATATCGTGATAAGAGAAAGCTCTTCAAAGCTCCAGATTACCAACTAATTCAGGCCTCCTTATAAAACAGTATGGGACACAGTTTCATGGCCACAGATGCCGCCCAGTTGTTGAACACCGAGGACTTAGCAAGAAGTTTGCCTCCCCTTCGCCCCTCCTCATTGTAGGAGAACCTCGCAGAGGCTGATGACGCTCTGGTGGGGTGAGAGCCTGCTGGACTGGAATCCAGGCTCTAGGATGGGCAGCCCCTGGCTCCAGGTCTAGCTCGGGAACTTCTGCGCTGTGTGGCTTTGAGCAAGAGGCTTACCCTCTCTGAACCCCATTCTTCTTACTGAAAAACACACCTACTTAATGGTATATACTGTATAGGGCTATCGTGAAGGTTAAATGTGACGAAAGATCTCAAGACACCTGAAGCCTAGTGGGTGCACCACGGATGTTAGTTATTGTGTTTCCGGAGCCAAGTTCCAAAACGCTCTTCTTTAGGGGAGGAAAAGGAAAGAAGCCACCTTGTTGTCAGGATGCAACAGCTGGTGCTAGGAACGAAGGCAACCACATCAGGGGAGCGTGCCACCCATCCTCAGAGTCCATAGATGTACTTTATGGATACAGCAATTTGCATCTTGTCAAACGTTCCCTAACGTGTCGCAAAAATCCCCAAATGTCAAATTAGTGAGTAATCTGTACGGCCCTGCAGATCTTGTTATCCTCTGTGCCTGACTCATAACATATTTTGGGCGTCCCAGACACCCGTTCAAGTAAATGTTAGTAAATAAGGAAAATCACATCTCCCCTCAGAAGGCTCTGAAATCAGTACCAGCTCCTGCTTGCAAAGAAAGAATATAAACCTTGAAGGCCAGAGAGTGACACGGATTTCTTACGGCTGATTAAGCTGTCACCAATAACTATATACCTGGCATTGACCATATGCCCCGTCCTGAGACAGGCCGGAGGTGCGGGCAGGAGGGCAGGGATAGGGTTGCAAATCTCAGTCACTTACTGGGTACTAGCCACTTGGCTTCATCTACTTCTTCTCATTCTATCTTCTACAAATTCCTTGTTATTTATTTAGCAAATACTAAAATCGTACTTGCTGAGTGTGTTGGGCCTACTTCTTGGACGGGGCTCTCCGTACAAATGGATTATAAATGTTTTACAACCTTTATAGCCCCTCAGTGAGGAAGGCACCATCAGCATCCCACTTCACAGATTGGGAAACGGAGGCCCGGGAGGTAAGGCCACACAGTTAATGGCAGACTTCCAGTCGAAAGCCAGTCTGGCTCCAGCACCTATACTCTTCACCGTTAAATGCCGCCTTCCCGGGTAGGCACCACGAAAATCCCCATTTTACAGACAAGGAAAGTGAGGCTCGGGAAGGTGAAGCAACACTACCCAAGACAACATACAGCCACTGGGTGGTGATAGAGCTGGAGTTCATATAACCCTACCCTGGACCAGCAGGTTATAACTTATACAGAGGCTAAGAAAAAAGTCGTGCCTAAAGAAGTTTCTACCTCTACCGGCCAGGCATCGAAAAAGAGCGAGACCAATAAATGCAACAAATGCCAAAGAGCTCCGCCCGTACAGGTTCATTAATATTACAATAAATTAGTAGCCACGGCTCTTAACTGTGAGAGTGAGAGAAGCGCTTCTCAAAACAGGGCTGAAGACTGCCCCGGAAAATGTCTCTCTGGATTTTGTGTTTGTTTGTTTTTTTTTTTTTTTCTTTTTTTTCAGTTTCCCTGACTTGAAGAAAATTGATATGAACCCAAGTTGCTGAAACTGCAAGATATATATTTATACGCTTTCTCTATAATGTGTGCCTAAACCTTGTTTTTTTCACTCTGTTAACTTTTCAAAAACTGTTAAGAAGAAGAGTGACAAGATGCTGGCGAGGGGGGCAGGAGAGGGAGGCAGGGAGGGGCAGCGGATGATACGCCAAGCGCAGTGATTTTCCTGAGAGATGTTCCTCTCCTGCTTCGGGCTCCTGCGGTCCCTCTGGGGCGAGGCACGGACAGGAGCCCAGTGACCCCTGGCCTGAAGTTGCCAAGACCATGGCAGTAAGAATCTTGGTTTTATGGGCTGCTATTAGACGAAGACTCGAATGAAGATTTTTGGACAACAACTGGATCTAGCAGCTGGAAAATACTAGGGACTAGGGAGATTTAACTGTAAACTCTTGCACATGAAGCACAAATGTTAGAAAAATCTTGCACACTGTTACCCCCTTCGAGAAAGGGCCCCTGCTTTCCTACTGCATCTCCCCTGCAGGGTCCCGTACCCTGGCTGCCACCCGACAGACCAGAAGAGATTGCTTCCCTTCGGCCTCTGGACCCCCACCCCCCCCCATCCCGGGTGCTCAGCCAGCGTGAAGGCCCGAGAACTCTGCACCCCATCCACCCAGGTCCCCTGCCCCCTTCCGGACTCCACACTTAGCTCCCCAACATCTCCAAGTCCTATTGCCCACACCCTCAACCACCCTCCCACCCAAGCATGTTTCTCCCTTCCTACCGTCCCTAAGTCCCCACTGCTTCTTCCCCAGCTCCTCGCTTGTCCTGCTGCTGCCAGTCCTGCCCGCTTGGATCACCATCCACATGGCAGCTACACAGAAATCCGATTGTGTCATCAGAAACTCACTGCCCCGAGGACTCAGTCCAATCTCCTTGGCTTGCTCGACAAGCCTTTCGTGTGACCTGGCCCCCGTCGTCCCTTTGGTCCCATCTCTCCCACCATCACACGCTGTGCTCTATTCCCGCTCGGTGTTGCAGATCCTTAAACACAAGCTCTGCCTCCTCGTCACCCTCCTCCCTCCCAGGCCTTCTGCAGTTCAGGATGAGCTGTTGTCTCCTCTTCCAGGCCTGACTCCTCCCTGTGCAGCTCAGCCGCCCCACCTCAGGCCCCGGCCGGCATGGTCAAGGTGCGCTGAAACCCTCCCTTACAGAGAAACCCCACATCAGATGGCTGAGTGACACTGATGATCCTTTGAAAACATAAATGAGGGACACTTGGGTGGCTCAGCGGCGGAGCATCTGCCTACAGCTCAGGTCGTGATCCCGGGGTCCTGGGATCGAGTCCCACATCAGGTTCCCTGCATGGAGCCCCCTTCTCCCTCTGCCTGTGTCTCTGCCTCTCTTTCTGTCTTTCATGAATAAATAAATAAATAAAATCTTAAAATATTTTTAAAAAATCATAAATAAATAAATAAATAAATAAATAAATAAATAAATAAATAAATAAATAGGATCACATCATTCCGCTCTTAAAAACTCTAATTTGCGCTTGGAGCAAAGTTGAAACGTCCCACTGTCCACAAGGCCCTACTAAATCCAGCCCCAGCCTACCCCTCCCACCTGCTCCCCTCGTTCATGCTGTTCCAGCCGCACTGACCTCTCTCTTCCCCAAAGCACGCCCGCACTGTTCCAGCCGCAGGGCCTTTGCTCTGGCCATGGCCTCTCCCCGGACTACTCTATCTCAACTCTGCATATGGCTCAGGTTTCAGTCCAAGTTACCTCGTCAGAGAATCCTTCCCTGACCACTCACCACAGGAACTCCCCACGTAAGTTCCACTGTCTTTGTAGCAAGTACTGCTATGTACAATCATCTTGTTCCTGCTTTACCAAGTTGATGGAGGCGGTTCCCCAACTCAAACATCAGCTCCATAGGAGCAGGGCTCTTTCCTGGGTCATTCTCGGCTGTTTCTCCAGTGTCTAGAAAAGGGTTTGACAGTAGCAGGTGCTCAGCAAATATCTGTTGAATGAATCAATTGATGAATGAATGAGAAGAGATCAGGGGGAAAGTTGGAGGACTAAGAGAGCCGGTGAGTGACTTTGCAAATACATTCCCTTGAGTGCTTTGTAGCCTGAGTTTCTTGCAGAAACTCTAAGATCCTCTTGACAACACCACTAAGAGAGAAGGTCACGGTCATTGCCCTGACAAGACACCTCAAGCATTGATATTACGATTCTTTAGAGATAGAAGCACAGAGGTGAGGACCACAAAATCTTTAAGGCTGGAAGAAACCTTTGAGAGCTGTCCAGTCCAATTCTTTCACTTGGTGTAAGCATGATGACCCAGGGAGTTGAAATGACTTACCCAAGATCTTGCTATTCACCAGGGACAGAACAGGAGACAACTCGGGTACTCAGGCCCCCTGCCAGCCCCACATTTTGCTCCTCGCCCCCTCTTCATATTCATTTAACAGCAATATATGAAATAGCCTGAAACAGTTCTATTTGTTTGGGTTCCGGGTCTACTAGAAACTCTCCCCTAAATAATTATTTTTTACACATTTTGGTTACTATTGCTGCATAACGAATCACCCCAAAACCTAGTGGCTCCGAACAGCAGCAGCATATTGCTTGCTCTTATGGTTTCTGTGGGCCAGGAATGCAAGAATGGTTCGGCTGGACTTGGTCTCTCATGCAGTTGCAGATGGGCAGCGGCTAGAGCAGGCCAGCCATCTCTCTCTATGTGTGTATCCCTGTCTGTCTGTCTGTCTGTTGTCTCTCTCTCCATGGCCTCTCCATGGTCTTCCCCAGAAGATTCAGCTTCAGCTTCCTCTCAACATGGAGGCCTCAGAGCAATCGGATTGCTTACACTGAAGGTCAAGAGTTCAAGAGCAAGTATTTAAAAGAAGTCAGAAGTGCCATCATCTCTTATGATATGCCTTCAAAGGTCACACGGCATCTCTGCTGCCACATTCCCTTGGTGACGGATGAATTACTAAGCTCCCTCAGATTCAAGGGAAGGGTGATTAGACTCCATCTCTTGAGGGGGAGTAGCAAAGAAAAGCTCCCAGAAGAGCAGGTGGGATCGGAGATATTGCTGCAACCACCTTTTGAAAATTGAAAAGTATAATCTGCTACATC